>NC_143045.1:34570000-34697500 GCF_057628025.1 Oncorhynchus mykiss
GTACCAGATACAGGTTGAATATCACAGATGGTGGCACTAATAAGAGCCTGAAGTGAAACATAGTATCTGACCAGTAACAAGTTCTACATGATGTCAGAACTCAGGCTCTGCACTTCACAGCTCGGTGAGGTTTTTGAGCACCTTTGCGTGACAACAAGTTGTCCCCATTCGTCTGGCTGATCGGGAAACATTTGCAAATGTTTTGTTGTCTGAGTGAAGGGAAAGGCTGTTCAATTAAGGTGACTCAATGTACATTGAAAGATGAGCCGATTATAATACGTGCCGCTTTGATGTCCTATAAGCCAAACACCCACGAGTCCAAATGTGTACTTTACAATTCCAAATCTGACTACTGTGATGTAGAGTGAGGAAAACAGAACCAGACAGTCTGTGCCCCGGTCCGCTCAGCAGAAACGCATTCATCACACCTTTTTATCAGCACCAGAATTACCATCCATCCCTTCCTCGGAATTGCGTTGTGAAAGCCGAACACCGTAAAGCCGAACACCGTAAAGCCGAACACTGTAAAGCCGAACACCGTAAAGCCAAACACCGTAAAGCCGAACACCGTAAAGCCGAACACCGTAAAGCCGAACACCGTAAAGCCGAACACCGTAAAGCCGAACACCGTAAAGCCGAACACCGTAAAGCCGAACACCGTAAAGCCGAACACCGTAAAGCCGAACACCGTAAAGCCGAACACCGTAAAGCCGAACACTGTAAAGCCGAACACCGTAAAGCCGAACACCGAAAAGCCGAACACTGTAAAGCCGAACACCGTAAAGCCGAACACCGTAAAGCCGAACACTGTAAAGCCGAACACTTTCACGTTGTGAAAGCCGAACACTGTAAAGCCGAACACTGTAAGATGTTATTTTTTGTTGGCACTAGAACAAACTTTCACCTGACCCACATTTTGATTTATAAACGTACCGTTTATGGATTGTTTAAACAACAACATTAATCGTGTGACGGAGGGGGTGCAGGGTGCCGAGGGGCTAGGGGAAGTGCCGAGGGGCTAGGGGAAGTGCCTACGGCCTAGGGGAAGTGCCTACGGCCTAGGGAAAGTGCCTACGGCCTAGGGAAAGTGCCTAGGGGAAGTGCCTAGGACCTAGGGGAAGTGCCTAGGGCATAGGGGAAGTGCCTAGGGCCTAGGGGAAGTGCCTAGGGCCTAGGGGAAGTGCCTAGGGGCTAAGGGGTTCGATTTAGGGTTGTGCATACGACTGCCTTGTCTTTAAACACACCAACACTAGTTCTGCGTAACCTCTTTTAACCTCCACTAGCCTGGAACAGCCTTTACACCCCCCCCCCAGAGCCAATCATATCGCTCATTTCCCTGTCACTCCCCACTGGGGGTGTCTTTGTGTGTGTGTCTCCCAGTGGGGGGTGCAGATGTTTCCTGGGTGGAAGTTCGATCTCGTGCCGAGGAGGCCAATCCTAGTGTAGTGTATTGTGTATTGTGTGTGTGTGTGTGTGTCTGTGTGTGTGTGTGTGTGTGTGTGTGTGATACCTTGCCCTCCCACTCCAGCAGTAGTGTGTGTAACTCTCCCTCCTTGGCGTAGGCTCTGGCTGTGTGTCCTAAGGCATTGGTCTGCAGGGGGTTGGCACCTGCACAGAGAGAGTGAGAGGTTAGGGGGGTCAAAGGTTAGGGGTCAGACTGCAGCATTTGGACCGCTCAACAGGGTAGAAAGAGGGGTCATATATGTGATGCCTAAAATGCACATTCTGACCACTCTACACACACATCCCTGCCTACTGCACCATCTCCTCAAACACAACAGGTACCAAACACACAGCAGGTACCAAACACACAGCAGGTACCAAACACACAGCAGGTATTATATTAACACACAGCAGGCATTATATTAACACACAGCAGGTAGTAGTAACACAGTAGGTTATTATCCCTATATCACAGTAGGTTATTATCCCTATATCACAGTAGGTTACTACCCCTATATCACAGTAGGTTACTACCCCTATATCACAGTAGGTTACTACCCCTATATTACAGTAGGTTACTATATCACAGTAGGTTATTACCCCTATATCACAGTAGGTTACCACCCCTATATTACAGTAGGTTACTATATCACAGTAGGTTATTACCCCTATATCACAGTAGGTTATTACCCCTATATCACAGTAGGTTACTACCCCTATATCACAGTAGGTTACTACCCCTATATCACAGTAGGTTACTACCCCTATATTACAGTAGGTTACTATATCACAGTAGGTTATTACCCCTATATTACAGTAGATAATTACCCCTATATTATAGTAGGTTACTACCCCTATATTACAGTAGGTTACTACCCCTATATTACAGTAGGTTACTACCCCTATATTACAGTTGGTTACTATATCACAGTAGGTTAATACCCCTATATCACAGTAGGTTATTACCCCTCTATTACAGTAGATAATTACCCCTATATTATAGTAGGTTACTACCCCTATATTACAGTAGGTTACTACCCCTATATTACAGTAGGTTACTACCCCTATATTACAGTAGGTTACTACCCCTATATCACAGTAGGTTATTACCCCTATATTACAGTAGGTTACTATATCACAGCAGGTTATTACCCCTATATTACAGTAGGTTACTATATCACAGCAGGTTATTACCCCTATATTACAGTAGGTTACTATATCACAGTAGGTTACTACCCCTATATCACAGTAGGTTATTACCCCTATATCACAGTAGGTTACTACCCCTATATCACAGTAGGTTACTACCCCTATATCACAGTAGGTTACTACCCCTATATTACAGTAGGTTACTATATCACAGTAGGTTATTACCCCTATATCACAGTAGGTTACCACCCCTATATCACAGTAGGTTATTACCCCTCTATTACAGTAGATAATTACCCCTATATTATAGTAGGTTACTACCCCTATATTACAGTAGGTTACTACCCCTATATCACAGTAGGTTATTACCCCTATATTACAGTAGGTTACTATATCACAGCAGGTTATTACCCCTATATTACAGTAGGTTACTATATCACAGCAGGTTATTACCCCTATATTACAGTAGGTTACTATATCACAGCAGGTTACTACCCCTATATTACAGTAGGTTACTATATCACAGTAGGTTATTACCCCTATATTACAGTAGGTTACTACCCCTATATTACAGTAGGTTACTATATCACAGTAGGTTATTACCCCTATATCACAGTAGGTTACCACCCCTATATCACAGTAGGTTATTACCCCTATATCACAGTAGGTAATTACCCCTATATCACAGTAGGTTACTACCCCTATATTACAGTAGGTTACTACCCCTATATTACAGTTGGTTACTATATCACAGTAGGTTACTACCCCTATATCACAGTAGGTTATTACCCCTATATTACAGTAGGTAATTACCCCTATATCACAGTAGGTTACTACCCCTATATTACAGTAGGTTACTATATCACAGTAGGTTATTACCCCTATATCACAGTAGGTTACCACTTCTATATCACAGTAGGTTATTACCCCTATATCACAGTAGGTAATTACCCCTATATCACAGTAGGTTACTACCCCTATATTACAGTAGGTTACTACCCCTATATTACAGTAGGTTACTACCCCTATATTACAGTTGGTTACTATATCACAGTAGGTTAATACCCCTATATCACAGTAGGTTATTACCCCTATATTACAGTAGGTAATTACCCCTATATTACAGTAGGTTACTATATCACAGTAGGTTATTACCCCTATATTACAGTAGGTTATTACCCCTATATCACAGTAGGTTACTACCCCTATATCACAGTAGGTTACTACCCCTATATCACAGTAGGTTACTACCCCTATATCACAGTAGGTTACTACCCCTATATTACAGTAGGTTATTACCCCTATATCACAGTAGGTTACTACCCCTATATTACAGTAGGTTACTATATCACAGTAGGTTATTACCCCTATATCACAGTAGGTTACCACCCCTATATCACAGTAGGTTATTACCCCTATATTACAGTAGGTTACTACCCCTATATCACAGTAGGTTACTACCCCTACAGTAGGTTACTATATCACAGTAGGTTTTTACCCCTATATTACAGTAGGTTATTACCCCTATATCACAGCAGGTTATTACCCCTATATCACAGCAGGTTATTACCCCTATATCACAGCAGGTTACTATATCACAGCAGGTTATTACCCCTATATTACACACACACACTAAAGGGCTGAGGTAACCTCATGAGAGATAGCACGTGTTACAGTGTGTGTGTCAGTGATTGAGTGTGTGTGTCAGTGATTGAATGTGTGTGTGAGTCAATGATTGAGAATGCGCGTGTGTGAGTGTAGGTGTCAGTGAGTCAACAAAACTAAGGAGATGATTGTGGACTTCAGGAAACAGCAGAGGGAACACCCCCCTATCCACATCGATGGAACAGTAGTGGAGAGGGTAGCAAGTTTTAAGTTCCTCGGCATACACATCACAGACAAACTGAATTGGTCCACTCACACAGACAGCATCGTGAAGAAGGCGCAGCAGCGCCTCTTCAACCTCAGGAGGCTGAAGAAATTCGGCTTGTCACCAAAAGCACTCACAAACTTCTACAGATGCACAATCGAGAGCATCCTGGCGGGCTGTATCACCGCCTGGTATGGCAACTGCACCGCCCTCAACCGTAAGACTCTCCAGAGGGTAGTGAGGTCTGCACAACGCATCACCGGGGGCAAACTACCTGCCCTCCAGGACACCTACACCACCCGATGTCACAGGAAGGCCATAAAGATCATCAAGGACATCAACCACCCGAGCCACTGCCTGTTCACCCCGCTATCATCCAGAAGGCGAGGTCAGTACAGGTGCATCAAAGCTGGGACCGAGAGACTGAAAAACAGCTTCTATCTCAAGGCCATCAGACTGTTAAACAGCCACCACTAACACTGAGTGGCTGCTGCCAACACACTGACACTGACTCAACTCCAGCCACTTTAATAATGGGAATTGATGGGAAATGATGTAAATATATCACTAGCCAACTTTAAACAATGCTACCTTATATAAATGTTACTTACCCTACATTATTCATCTAGTACGCATACGGATATACTGTACTCTATAGCATCGACGGTATCCTTATGTAATACATGTATCACTAGCCACTTTATACTATACTATGCCACTTTGTTTACATACTCATCTCATTTGTACATACTGTACCCGATACCATCTACTGTATCTTGCCTATGCTGCTCTGTACCATCACTCATTCATATATCCTTATGTACATATTCTTTATCCCCTTACACTGTGTACAAGACAGTAGTTTTGGAATTGTTAGTTAGATTACTTGTTATTACTGCATTGTCGGAACTAGAAGCACAAGCATTTCGCTACACTCGCATTAACATCTGCTAACCATGTGTATGTGACAAATAAAATTTGATTTGATTTGATTTGATTTGATTGAGAATGTGCGTGTGAGAGTGTAGGTGTCAGTGAGTCAATGATTGAGAATGTGCGTGTGAGAGTGTGTGTCGGGGATACAGAGTGTTTAATGGCAGTGTGGGGTGCCGGTGGTGTTGTCTGTAAGGGTGGTTAGCATTGCCTTATGCCCTGACCTGCACTCTTAACTCAGTGTCACACACACACACACACACACCTCTGTAGCGATCCCGCATGGTGTGTTTTGCGATGCTGTGTGTGTGTGTCTGTGTGTGTGTGTGTATGGTCGTAGTGTTGCTGTGAGCGAAGACCAGTGAGAGTAATCGCCATGGTGATTATTGATAAAAACCTAAACACCTGCCCTGCTCCCAAACCAATGATCCAAACCCCAAACATAAAAGGACAAAAGCAATATACCAGCTGACAACACACCCACACACACTCACAGCTCCCCTCACCTGCCTCACACACACTCTGTCCCCCCCGTTCTGTTTCCAACATAATAAATAGCCATCATTTAGGCCTTTAATATCAGCCCAACCCTCTGGGCCAAGGATCAACCCTAACGACCACTAATCCTCAGAGAGAGAGATAGAGGGGGGAGATGGGATAGAGCGAGGGGAGACAGGGAGGGGGGTAGGAGAAGAGGGGAGAGTGGGGGAAGAGAGAGAGGGGAGAGAGAAAGAAGGGGAGAGAGGGGGAGAGAAGGAGAGAGGGAGAGAGAAAGAAGGGGAGAGAGGGGGGAGAGAAAGGGGAGAGTGGGGGGAGAGGGGTTGAGAAAGAGGGGAGTGTGGGGGGGGAGAGGGTGGGAGAGAGAAAAAGAGGGGAGAGTGGGGGGAGAGAGAGGGTTGAGAGAGAAATAATGGAGTGAGGGGAGACGGGAGGGGTAGGAAAGAAGGGAGTGGGGGGAGGAGGGGAGAGTGGGGGGAGAGAGAGTGGGGGATGGAAGAGAACGGGAGAGAGGGGGTAGAGAAGGGGGAGAGTGAGGGGGAGATGAATGTGGGGGAGAGAGGAGAGGGGGAGAGTAGGGGGAGAGAGAGAGAAGGGGCAGAGAGAAAGAAGGGGAGAGAGAGGGGGTAGAGAGAAAGAGGGGAGAGTAGGGGGTAGAGAGAAGAGGGGAGAGTAGGGGGAGAGAGAGAGAGGGGAGAGTAGGGGGAGGGAGAGAGAGATGGGGGGAGAGAGAAAGAGGGAGAATGAGGGAGAGAGAAAGAGGGGAGAATGGGGGGAGAGAAAGAGGGGAGAGTGGGGGGAGAGAGGGTAGAGAGAAAGAAAGAGGGAGACGGGGGAGAGCGAGGGTAAGAGAAAGAGGGGAGAGAGAGGGGGGAGAGAGAAAGAAAGGGAGAGAGGGGGAGAGAAAGAAGGGGAGAGAGAGAAAGAAGGGGAGAGAAAGAAGGGGAGAGAGAAAGAAGGGGGGAGAGAGGGGGAGAGAGAGAAAGAGGGGAGAGAGAGGGGGGAGAGAAAGAGAGAAAGGGAGGAAAAAATAAGGGGAGAGAGAAAGAGGGGAGAGTGGGGGGAGAGAGAGGGTGAGAGAGAAAGAGGGGAGATTGGGGGGAAAGAGAGTGGGGGAAAGAGTGGATAGAAAGAGGGGAGACGGGGGAGAGAGGGGGTAGAGAGAAAGAGGGGAGAGTGGGGGAAGGAAGGGAAGAGAAAGAAGGGAGAGAGGGGGAAAGAGAGAGAGAGAGAGGGAGAGAGAAAGAAGGGGAGAGAGGGGGGAGAGAGAAAGAAGGGGAGAGTGGGGGGAGAGGGGTTAGAGAGAAAGAGGGGAGTGTGGGGGGGAGAGAGTGGGGGGAGAGAGAAAAAGAGGGGAGAGTGGGGGGAGAGAGGGTTGAGAGAAATAATGGAGTAGGGGGGAGAGGGGAGACGGGGGACAGAGAAAGAGAGATGGGGGGGGGAGAGGGGAGAGTGGGGGGAGAGAGAGTGGGGGATAGAAAGAACGGGAGAGAGGGGGTAGAGAGAAAGAGGGGAGAGTAGGGGGAGATAAATATGGGGGAGAGAGAAGGGGGAGAGTAGGGGGAGAGAGAGAAGGGGAGAGAGAGAAAGAAGGGAGGGGGGTAGAGAAAGAGGGGAGAGTAGGGGGTAGAGAGAAGAGGGGAGAGTAGGGGGAGAGAGAGAGGGGAGAGTAGGGGGAGAGAGAAGGGGGAGAGAGAGATGGGGGGAGAGAGAAAGAGGGGAGAATGGGGGGAGAGAGAAAGAGGGGAGAATGGGGGGAGAGAGAAAGAGGGGAGAGTGAGAGGGGTAGAGAGAAAGAAGGGGAGACGGGGGAGAGCGAGAGGGTGAGAGAAAGAGGGGAGAGAGAGGGGGGAGAGAGAAAGAAAGGGAGAGAGGGGGAGAGAGAAAGAGGGAGAGAGAGAGGGGAAGGGAGGGGAAGGAAGGGAAGAGGGGGAGAGAGAAGGGAGAGAGAGGGGGGAGAGAGAAAGAGGGGAGAAAAATAAGGGGAGAGAGAAAGAGGGGAGAGTGGGGGGAGAGAGAGGGTAGAGAGAAAGAGGGGAGATTGGGGGGAAAGAGAGTGGGGGAAAGAGTTGGATAGAAAGAGGGGAGAGTGGGGGAAAGAGGGTGAGAAGGGGGTAGAGAGAAAGAGGGGAGAGTGGGGGGAGAGGGGGTAGAGAGAAGAGGGGGGGGAGGGAGAGAGAAAGAAAGGGAGAGAGAAAGAAGGGGAGAGAGGGGGAGAGAAAGAAGGGGAGAGAGAAAGAGAGGAAGAGGGGGAGAGAGAAAGAAGGGGAGAGAGGGGGAGAGAAAAGGGGGAGAGAGAAAGAGAGGGTGAGAGGGGGGAGGGAGAGAGAGGGGGTAGAGAGAGAGAGGGGAGAGAGAAAGAGGGGGAGAGAGAGTGGGGGATAGAAGGAACGGAGAGAGGGGGTAGAGAGAAAGAGGGGAGAGAAAGAAGGTATATTGAAAACAGACTCAATACAAGCAGTAAATTCCCTTACAAAACCACCTTTATTATTGCCTTATTAAAAATAGCTATTAGGAGTATTCTCTACCTCCCTCCCCCGTTTCCATACAGCTGGTGGGACAGGGACCCTGCGGGTCTGTGTGTGTGTGCCTGAGTGTCTTTACCCCCCTGGTCAGGGCCATGCGCCGCTCTATCACTCTCTGCCAGGCTTGTGGGGCCCTGTGTGGAGCCTGGGGGCTGGGTAGTGAGCTTCCCCAGGCAGGTTGAGGGCTGCTGGGGCAGGACCCTGCTTGAGATGGGCCTACAGGCGGTGATGGATGGAGGTGTGAGACTAAGAGCCAACTGAGGCGAAGAGAGCAAGACAACGCACAAGGGTCACACACACACACACACACAGGGAAATAAACAAACACAAGTGCAAGCACAAATACGCAGGCGCATGTACACTTTAAACGACACACGCACGCACGCACGCACGCGATTGGCTGTGATAGCAGTGCCGGTCAGGCGTGGTCGGGTCGTCTGGGTAACAACATCTTTAATGTGATTGGTTTATAATAATTGTTTCTGTTTTGAGAAATTTCTCCAGTTTTTTTATTTTTTTAAAAAACTGTATCAGGGTCAAGAAGGAGAGTGTGTGTGGAGGGGGGGGGGGGGGGTGTTATTCCATTAGGTGAGTAGAATTTGTTTAAGCACTTAGATTACTCATTCTCTCATCCTCCTCCCCCTTTCCCCTTTTGCTGTGTCTAGTTCTACTGGTCAGTTGGAGGAAGAGAGAAGAAGAGATGGAGGACCAGAACACGACAGTGGGAGTGGTGTAATCCTTCATAAACAGAACATTGTTCCTGTAACTCAATCATGACAGTGTTTGTGTGTGTGTGTGCGTGGGCTTACCTAGTAATTAAGACAGTGGTCTAAGCTTTTCGGGGTTTCTTTGGACATTTTTAAGGATGCAGATTATTTGCGAAACCTTTGCACATAGCAGTAATGATTTAGATCCATTAAATGAGGGCAGTTTAGAGACTTCCTCATACCAAATGGCAACAATCATTCTCTTTAACAATCATTCTTCAGTCCTATCTCCTTAGAAAGTCATTATTCAATATGTATACACTACCCCCCCCCCCCCACTAATAACATACTCATAGATATTCAATATGTATACACTAACCCCCCCCACTAATAACATACTCATAGATATTCAGTATGTATACACTAAACCCCCCCCCCCACTAATAACATACTCATAGATATTCAGTATGTATACACTACCCCCCCCACACTAATAACATACTCATAGATATCAGTATGTATACACTAACCCCCCCCCCCCACTAATAACATACTCATAGATATTCAATATGTATACACTAACCCCCCCCCCCACTAATAACATACTCATAGATATTCAGTATGTATACACTAACCCCCCCCACACTAATAACATACTCATAGATATTCAGTATGTATACACTAACCCCCCCCCCCCACTAATAACATACTCATAGATATTCAGTATGTATACACTACCCCCCCCACACTAATAACATACTCATAGATATTCAGTATGTATACACTAACCCCCCCCCCCACTAATAACATACTCATAGATATTCAATATGTATACACTAACCCCCCCACTAATAACATACTCATAGATATTCAATATGTATACACTAACCCCCCCCCCCACCTAATAACATACTCATAGATATTCAGTATGTATACACTAACCCCCCCACTAATAACATACTCATAGATATGCAGTATGTATACACTAACCCCCCCCCCCCCCACACTAATAACATACTCATAGATATTCAGTATGTATACACTAACCCCCCCCCACACTAATAACATACTCATAGATATTCAGTATGTATACACTAACCCCCCCCCCACTAATAACATACTCATAGATATCCAATGTATACACTAACCCCCCCCCCACACTAATAACATACTCATAGATATTCAGTATGTATACACTAACCCCCCCCCCACTAATAACATACTCATAGATATCCAATGTATACACTAACCCCCCCCCCCACACTAATAACATACTCATAGATATTCAGTATGTATACACTAACCCCCCCCCCCACTAATAACATACTCATAGATATTCAGTATGTATACACTAACCCCCCCCCCCACTAATAACATACTCATAGATATTCAATATGTATACACTAACCCCCCCCACTAATAACATACTCATAGATATTCAGTATGTATACACTAACCCCCCCCCCCCACACTAATAACATACTCATAGATATTCAGTATGTATACACTAACCCCCCCCACTAATAACATACTCATAGATATTCAATATGTATACACTAACCCCCCCACACTAATAACATACTCATAGATATCCAATGTATACACTAACCCCCCCCCCCACACTAATAACATACTCATAGATATTCAGTATGTATACACTAACCCCCCCACTAATAACATACTCATAGATATTCAGTATGTATACACTAAACCCCCCCCCCCACTAATAACATTACTCATAGATATTCAGTATGTATACACTACCCCCCCCCCACACTAATAACATACTCATAGATATTCAGTATGTATACACTACCCCCCCCCCCCCACACTAATAACATACTCATAGATATTCAGTATGTATACACTAACCCCCCCCCCACTAATAACATACTCATAGATATTCAGTATGTATACACTAACCCCCCCCACACTAATAACATACTCATAGATATTCAATATGTATACACTAACCCCCCCCACACTAATAACATACTCATAGATATTCAGTATGTATACACTAACCCCCCCCCCCCCACACTAATAACATACTCATAGATATTCAGTATGTATACACTAACCCCCCCCCCCCACTAATAACATACTCATAGATATTCAGTATGTATACACTACCCCCCCCCCCACACTAATAACATACTCATAGATATTCAGTATGTATACACTAACCCCCCCCCCACTAATAACATACTCATAGATATTTCAGTATGTATACACTACCCCCCCCCACACTAATAACATACTCATAGATATTCAGTATGTATACACTACCCCCCCCCCCCACACTAATAACATACTCATAGATATTCAGTATGTATACACTAACCCCCCCCCCCACTAATAACATACTCATAGATATTCAGTATGTATACACTAACCCCCCCCACACTAATAACATACTCATAGATATTCAGTATGTATACACTAACCCCCCCCCCCACTAATAACATACTCATAGATATTCAATATGTATACACTAACCCCCCCCACACTAATAACATACTCATAGATATTCAATATGTATACACTAACCCCCCCCACACTAATAACATACTCATAGATATTCAATGTATACACTAACCCCCCCCCCCACACTAATAACATACTCATAGATATTCAATGTATACACTAACCCCCACACTAATAACTAATAACAGTGCAGGTGCATTTATACGGAGACTTGATTACACACAGGTGGATTGTATTATCATCATTAGTCATTTAGGTCAACATTGGACCATTCAGAGATCCTCACTGAACTTCTGGAGAGCGTTTGCTGCACTGAAAGTAAAGGGGCTGAATAAGTTTGCACGCCCAATTTTTCAATTTTTGATTTGTTAAAAAAGTTTGAAATATCCAATAAATGTCGTTCCACTTCATGATTGTGTCCCACTTGTTGTTGATTCTTCACAAAAAAATACAGTTTTATATCTTTATGTTTGAAGCCTGAAATGTGGCAAAAGGTCGCAAAGTTCAAGGGGGCTGAATACTTTCGCAAGGCACTGTATCTGTGTAATCTGAGGGAAATATGTGTCCCTAATATGGCCATACATTTGGCAGGAGTTTAGGAGTGCAGCTCAGTTTCCACCTCATTTTGTGGGCAGTGAGCACATAGCCTGTCTTCTCTGAGAGCCATGTCTGCCTACGGCGGCCTTTCTCAATAACAAGGCTATGCTCACTAAGTCTGTACATAGTCAAAGCTTTCCTTAAATTTGGGTCAGTCACAGTGGTCAGGTATTCTGCCACTGTGTACTCTCTGTTTAGGGCCAAATAGCATTCTAGTTTGCTCTGTTTTTTTGGTTAATTCTTTTCAGTGTCAAGTAATGGTCTTTTTGTTTTCTCATGATTTGGTTGGGTCTAATCTCACAGTTTCTCTCTATTTCTTGTGGTGTTGCCCCAGGACAGGTTCTGTGCAAGGGTCAGAGATCAATTAGGTCTGGAGGGAGGTTGGGGCTTACTTGTTTAAAACCCACTGGTGTGTAGAGGGGCCGCAGGAGGGGGTAGATGTTCTGCCCTGGGGTAGTGTGTTCGGCAGAGGGACCCGAGTCTCAGACAGGTGTGAGGCAGAAACCCAATCAGTCACTTGAAGTACACCTCAAGGACATGATGTGCGTGGATGCGTGTGCACGGGCGCGTGTCAGAGTGTGTATGCATGACTCACCTTTCTCCAGCAGCATGCGTACAGCGAGTGGGTCGTCGGCCAGCGTTGCGTAGTGTAGGGCTGTGCAACCACGGAAACCAGCCCTGCTACTTAGCCTGCTACTAAATTCATCCTCCCTGGAAACTAACACTGACAGACAGACACAGACAGACAGAGACAGACAGACAGACACAGACAGACAGTGAAGGAGAGAGATAAGTAATGAAAGGAGAGAGATTAATAAATCAGTTGTATTTTTATCTTCTCCATTCATGTAAAATTCTGAGAATCAAACTAATTTCTACATTAGAGAGAATCCATGGTGTTTCTACTAAAAAGAAAAGCAATGGCCCCGATGTGTTCAACAACACTATCATGTATAGTAATGATACACACTTCTTTATTACACAAACAGCCCTCTTCTCTCTCTCCCCCCCTACCCCTCTCTCTCTCCCCAGCCCTTCTTTACCTCTCTCTCTACCCAGCCCTTCTTTACCTCTCTCTCTCCCCCTACCCCTCTCTCTCTCCCCAGCCCTTCTTTACCGCTCTCTCTCCCCCTAGCCCTCTCTCTCTCCCCCTACCCCTCTCTCTCTACCCAGCCCTTCTTTACCTCTCTCTATCCATCCCATCTTTCTCTCCCTCCATCTCTCTACTCAGCCCTTCTCCCCCTCCCTCCCTCTCTCTTTCTACCCAGTACTTAGTTTTCTCCTTCCGACCACCACTTGTCATCCTCCCTGGCTCTCTTTTCCCCGACACTCACTCTCTCCCTCTCATTGTCTGCCTTCATCTCTTTCCCTGGAACTTTGTCTCTTCATCCCCTCCCTCCATCACCGAATCCCCCTCTCCCTCCCCATCTCTCCCTGACAGGCTGGCCGGCGTGTGTATGGATGTCTGAGAGGGATAATCACAGCAAACTCAATAAAGCGTCACGGCAGGCCAGCCTAGCCCATCTATCAGCGTGCGTCTGGGAAATGCTTCCCCGCGCAACGCCGCCCCGCGTGGACCCGAAGGCTGACAGCTATATAAATGTGTGCAATATACATATCACATATAAATATGTCTGCAGAGCCAGCAGAGGCTGAGGGTCTGGGTGTGTGTGTGTGTGTGTGTGTGTGTGTGTGTGTGTGTGTGTGTGTTTCTCCATAGAAAACAAATAAAACAACGCCTCCACCAGAAAATAAATACAGAAAATAAATAAAATAAATAAAAATGGGGAACAAATGAAACTCTTACATATATGCAAATATGAGAGGAGCTCATAATGTCTGTCTACAGTTAGATTAATTCTATGTAATAACAAACTAACGACCAGGGGCCCACTGTGGGTCTATCTAACAAACTAACGACCAGGGCCCACTGTGGGTCTGTCCATCTAACAAACTAACGACCAGGGCCCAGTGTGGGTCTGTCCTGTCTAACAAACTAACGACCAGGGCCCAGTGTGGATCTGTCTATCTAACAAACTAACGACCAGGGCCCACTGTGGATCTGTCTATCTAACAAACTAACGACCAGGGCCTAGTGTGGGTCTGTCTGTCTAACAAACAAACGACCAGGGCCCACTGTGGTCTGTCTGTCTAACAAACTAACGACCAGGCCCACTGTGGGTCTGTCTATCTAACAAACTAACGACCAGGGCCCAGTGTGGGTCTGTCTAACAAACTAACGACCAGGGCCCAGTGTGGGTCTGTCTAACAAACTAACGACCAGGGCCCAGTGTGGGTCTGTCCTATCTAACAAACTAACGACCAGGGCCCACTGTGGGTCTGTCTGTCTAACAAACTAACGACCAGGGCCCACTGTGGGTCTGTCTGTCTAACAAACTAACGACCAGGGCCCACTGTGGGTCTGTCTATCTAACAAACTAACGACCAGGGCCCACTGTGGGTCTGTCTGTCTAACAAACTAACGACCAGGGCCCACTGTGGGTGGGTCTGTCTATCTAACAAACTAACGACCAGGGCTCACTGTGGGTGGGTCTGTCTGTCTAACAAACTAACGACCAGGGCCCAGTGTGGGTCTGGTCTGTCTAACAAACTAACGACCAGGGCCCAGTGTGGGTCTGTCTGGTCAAACAAACGACCAGGGCCCACTGTGGGTCTGTCTGTCTAACAAACTAACAACCAGGGCCCACTGTGGGTCTGTCTATCTAACAAACTAACGACCGGGGACCACTGTGGGTCTGGTCTATCTAACAAACTAACGACCAGGGCCCACTGTGGGTCCTGTCTGTCTAACAACTAACGACCTGGGCCCACTGTGGGTGGGTCTGTCTGTCTAACAAACTAACGACCAGGGCCCAGTGTGGGTCTGTCTGTCTAACAAACTAACGACCAGGGCCCAGTGTGGGTGGGTCTGTCAGTCTAACAACCTAACGACCAGGGCCCAGTGTGGGTGGGTCTGTCTGTCTAACAAACTAACGGACCAGGGCCCAGTGTGGGTGGGTCTGTCTGTCTAACAAACTAACGACCAGGGCCCAGTGTGGGTCTGTCTATCTAACAAACTAACGACCAGGGCCCAGTGTGGGTCTGTCTATCTAACCAAACTAACGACCAGGGCCCAGTGTGGGTCTGTCTATCTAATAAACTAACGACCAGGGCCCAGTGTGGGTCTGTCTATCTAACAAACTAACGACCAGGGCCTAGTGTGGGTCTGTCTGTCTAACAAACTAACGACCAGGGCCCAGTGTGGGTCTGTCTGTCTGTCTGCAACATCATTTGTCTCTGAGTTGGGGGGGTTAGGAGGATGCTCCAGTTTGTCTCTGAGTTGGGGGGGTTGGAGGATAGATGATGATGTCATAGGTTACCTTCCAGTGAGTGAATGCCCTTCTCTCTGGACGTGTCATAGACGTTGTTGAAGTCATCTCCTGCGTTAGGATCAGCCCCAGACTCCAGCAGAACCTTCACCACGCTGGAAAACACAAACACACACATTCAGTAAAACAACAAGGGTGTGTGTGCCATCTGACAATGGACTCCAGCCATATCAGCTAACTGTGATATGACCAGCGACCTCCCTGGCTGAGGACCAGCGACCTCCCTGGCTGAGGGACCAGCGACCTCCCTGGCTGAGGACCAGCGACCTCCCTGGCTGAGGACCAGGCGTGGCTGAGGACCAGCGACCTCCCTGGCTGAGGACCAGCGACCTCCCTGGCTAAGGACCAGCGACCCCTCCTCCCCTCCACTGCTCAGACTGATCTACTGCTAGTCTTGCCTCAACAATTCCATTTTTGTTACATCTCATCTTATTGACACTTGTCTATTGTAAATGTTATTGGAATTCCCATTAGAACTATTTAACCATCTCTAAATATCCCACAACCCTCCAGGCCACAGGTTGGCCACACAGGGGTGGGGAGTACCCATGGGAACCATGGGAAATGGACAGGGTAGACTCCATCCCCCTTATCCCCCCAGTGTCCCCAAACTGGCGAGGGTGCTAGGGGACATTTTCCGGCGTTGTGTGAACTCCTTCAGTGGAGCGACCGACCCGGCAGTCAACACGCGCCAAAAGACACACTACTCCATGGCAACGGCGTTCACTGTGACCCCAGCGACATTCCAGGTACCGTCACTCAGTCTACACCCTCCGCCACCCCATTGACGCACCAGGACCCCCCATCCCACACCCCACCAGACCCCCCCGTCCCATCCCACACCCCACCAGACCCCCATCCCACACCCCACCAGACCCCCCGTCCCATCCCCACCAGACCCCCCCGTCCCCACCCCCACCAGACCCCCCGTCCCACCCCCACCAGACCCCCCCCGTCCCACCCCCACCTGATGAATAAGGGCTGTGACACAGACACACTACAAAACAGCCAACATCTGGCCCGTGTTGTTTTGTGGTGTACTCCACACTGAGGTTCTCTCGAAGCTAGCCTGGTCCCAGATCAGTTTTGCTGCAGCATGACAATAGTAGTCAGAGGAGTTAGCTACTGCAGATATAGATCTGGGGCCAGGCTAACCTGATAGCTTCTTCACATATAGATCTGGGACCAGGCTAACCTGATAGCTTCTTCACATAGAGATCTGGGACCAGGCTAACCTGACAGCTTCTTCACATATAGATCTGGGACCAGGCTAACCTGATAGCTTCTTCACATGAGAGATCTGGGGCCAGGCTAACCTGATAGCTTCTTCACATAGAGATCTGGGACCAGGCTAACCTGATAGGCTTCTTCACATAGAGATCTGGGACCAGGCTAACCTGATAGCTTCTTCACATAGAGATCTGGGGCCAGGCTAACCGATAGCTTCTTCACATAGAGATCTGGGGCCAGGCTAACCTGATAGCTTCTTCACATATAGATCTGGGCCATGATAACCTGATAGCTTCTTCACATAGAGATCTGGGGCCAGGCTAACCTGATAGCTTCTTCACATAGAGATCTGGGACCAGGCTAACCTGATAGCTTCTTCACATAGAGATCTGGGACCAGGCTAACCTGATAGCTTCTTCACATAGAGATCTGGGGCCAGGCTAACCTGATAGCTTCTTCACATAGAGATCTGGGGCCAGGCTAACCTGATAGCTTCTTCACATATAGATCTGGGGCCATGATAACCTGATAGCTTCTTCACATAGAGATCTGGGGCCAGGCTAACCTGATAGCTTCTTCACATAGAGATCTGGGGCCAGGCTAACCTGATAGCTTCTTCACATATAGATCTGGGGCCAGGCTAACCTGATAGCTTCTTCACATAGAGATCTGGGACCAGGCTAACCTGATAGCTTCTTCACATAGAGATCTGGGGCCATGATAACCTGATAGCTTCTTCACATAGAGATCTGGGGCCAGGCTAACCTGATAGCTTCTTCACATAGAGATCTGGGGCCAGGCTAACCTGATAGCTTCTTCACATAGAGATCTGGGGCCAGGCTAACCTGATAGCTTCTTCACATAGAGATCTGGGGCCAGGCTAACCTGATAGCTTCTTCACATAGAGATCTGGGACCAGGCTAACCTGATAGCTTCTTCACATAGAGATCTGGGACCAGGCTAACCTGATAGCTTCTTCACATAGAGATCTGGGGCCAGGCTAACCTGATAGCTTCTTCACATAGAGATCTGGGGCCAGGCTAACCTGATAGCTTCTTCACATAGAGATCTGGGGCCAGGCTAACCTGATAGCTTCTTCACATAGAGATCTGGGGCCAGGCTAACCTGATAGCTTCTTCACATAGAGATCTGGGGCCAGGCTAACCTGATAGCTTCTTCACATAGAGATCTGGGGCCAGGCTAACCTGATAGCTTCTTCACATAGAGATCTGGGGCCATGATAACCTGATAGCTTCTTCACATAGAGATCTGGGGCCAGGCTAACCTGATAGCTTCTTCACATAGAGATCTGGGGCCAGGCTAACCTGATAGCTTCTTCACATAGAGATCTGGGACCAGGCTAACCTGATAGCTTCTTCACATAGAGATCTGGGGCCAGGCTAACCTGATAGCTTCTTCACATAGAGATCTGGGGCCATGATAACCTGATAGCTTCTTCACATAGAGATCTGGGGCCAGGCTAACCTGACAGCTTCTTCACATAGAGATCTGGGGCCAGGCTAACCTGATAGCTTCTTCACATAGAGATCTGGGGCCAGGCTAACCTGATAGCTTCTTCACATATAGATCTGGAGCCAGGCTAACCTGATAGCTTCTTCACATAGAGATCTGGGACCAGGCTAACCTGATAGCTTCTTCACATAGAGATCTGGGACCAGGCTAACCTGATAGCTTCTTCACATAGAGATCTGGGACCAGGCTAACCTGATAGCTTCTTCACATAGAGATCTGGGACCAGGCTAACCTGATAGCTTCTTCACATAGAGATCTGGGGCCAGGCTAACCTGATAGCTTCTTCACATAGAGATCTGGGGCCAGGCTAACCTGATAGCTTCTTCACATAGAGATCTGGGACCAGGCTAACCTGATAGCTTCTTCACATAGAGATCTGGGGCCAGGCTAACCTGATAGCTTCTTCACATAGAGATCTGGGACCAGGCTAACCTGATAGCTTCTTCACATAGAGATCTGGGGCCAGGCTAACCTGATAGCTTCTTCACATAGAGATCTGGGGCCAGGCTAACCTGATAGCTTCTTCACATAGAGATCTGGGACCAGGCTAACCTGATAGCTTCTTCACATAGAGATCTGGGGCCAGGCTAACCTGATAGCTTCTTCACATAGAGATCTGGGACCAGGCTAACCTGATAGCTTCTTCACATAGAGATCTGGGACCAGGCTAACCTGATAGCTTCTTCACATAGAGATCTGGGGCCAGGCTAACCTGATAGCTTCTTCACATAGAGATCTGGGGCCAGGCTAACCTGATAGCTTCTTCACATAGAGATCTGGGACCAGGCTAACCTGATAGCTTCTTCACATAGAGATCTGGGACCAGGCTAACCTGATAGCTTCTTCAGAGGATGATGATATGGTTGCCAGCACCGAGGACTTGACTCAGTGAGTCTTTATGGTAAAATGGTATTGTGTTGTGTGTCTTCAGCGATAGAGAGACAGAAGTTTGTGGTGATGATCCCCTGTCCACTATCCCTGTGGGAGAGGTGGAGGCTTCTGTTTTGTGCCGGACCGTGTGACAGGACAGCACTGCTGGTAAGGAGGGGTTATTTTCTTTTGTTACTGTATCAGTTCAGCTGTGGGAGGGCAGTGACCCAAAGAGGGCCCTCTCTCGCCCCGGCAAGCACTTCTACAAACACATATCCTCAGACACAAATACGCACGCACACGCGCGCACACACACACACACACACACACACACACACACACACACACACCGGTAGGCAGGGGTATGTGGAGAAGAAGGTTCGGCTAAAAAGGGTTGATAATGGTATCGAAAAGGTAAACATGGACAGAGAGAAAGGAACAATAGAGAGAAGAGGAGGAGGAGGAGAGGAAGAGGATCTGATTATACAGCAAGTTGTGATACTCATCAGGTCATGGAACCAGTTTCTGGTTTTGAGTAATAAGTGCTGGAAAACTGACTAACTTTATTTGGGCTGTGTGTGATAGAGATGCAACACCAAATCATGGCCAACCTATGACCTCACGGAGCCTGTGTGAATATATTAGCCCTAGTGAGAGCGTATTAGCCCGAGTGAGAGCCTATTAGCCCGAGTGATAGCCTATTAGCCCGAGTGAGAGCCGATTAGCCAGAGTGAGAGCCTATTAGCCAGAGTGAGAGTGTATTAGCCCTAGTGAGGGTGTGTGAGAGCAAATTAGCCCTAATGAGAGCGTATTAGAACTAGTGAGTGTATTATCCCTAGTGAGAGCTTATTAGCCCTAGTGAGAGCTTTTTAGTCCTAGTGATAGCTTATTAGCCCTAGTGAGAGTATATTAGCCCTAGTGAGAGTATATTAGCCCTAGTGAGAGCACATTAGCCCTATATTAGCCCTCGTGAGAGCGTATTAGCCCTCGTGAGAGTGTTTGAGTGAGTTGTATTAGCCCTAATGAGAGTGATTAGAAGTATATTAGCCCAAGTGAGAGCATATTAGCCCTAGTGAGAGCGTATTAGCCCTAATGAGAGCGTATTAGCCCTCATTGGAGCGTATTAGCCGTAGTGAGAGAGTATTAGCCCTAGTGAGAGCGTATGAGTGTATTAGTCCTAGTGAGAGTTTATTAGCCCTAGTGAGAGCGTATTAGCCCTAGTGAGAGCGTATTAGCCCCAGTGAGAGTATATTAGCCCTAGTGAGAGTATATTAGCCCTAGTGAGAGTATATTAGCCCTAGTGAGAGCGTATTAGCCCTAGTGAGAGCGTATTAGCCCTAGTGAGAGCGTATTAGCCCTAGTGAGAGCGTATTAGCCCTAGTGAGAGCGTATTAGCCCTAGTGAGAGCGTATTAACCCCAGTGAGAGAGTATTAGCCCCAGTGAGAGTATATTAGCCCTAGTGAGAGTATATTAGCCCTAGTGAGAGTATATTAGCCCTAGTGAGAGTATATTAGCCCTAGTGAGAGCGTATTACCCCTAGTGAGAACGTATTAGCCCTAGTGAGAGTGTATTAGCCCTAGTGAGAGTGCATTAGCCCTAGTGAGAGTATATTAGCCCTAGTGAGAGTGTATTAGCCCTAGTGAGAGCGTATTACCCCTAGTGAGAATGTATTAGCCCTAGTGAGAGTGTAATAGCCCTAGTGAGAGGTGGGAGGATCAGGGATTCTATGGTCTCTGTCCATAGCCTGCTCAGTCATTACTTACTCCAGTACTCTCCCTCTCTATCCCTCTCCAGGCCTCTCTCTATCCCCCTCTCCAGGCCTCTCTCTATCCCTCTCCCTCTCTCTAGGCAACTCTATCCCTCTCTCCAGGCAACTCTATCCCTCTCCCTAGGCCTCTCTATCCCTCTCCCTCTCTCTATCCCTATCCCTAGGCCTCTCTATCCCTCTCTCTATCCCTCTCTCCAGGCCTCTCCATCCCTATCTCTCCAGGCCTCTCCATCCCTATCTCTCCAGGCCTCTCCATCCCTATCTCTCCAGGCCTCTCCATCCCTATCTCTCCATCCCTATCTCTCCAGGCCTCTCCATCCCTATCTCTCCAGGCCTCTCCATCCCTATCTCTCCAGGCCTCTCCATCCCTATCTCTCCAGGCCTCTCCATCCCTATCTCTCCATCCCTATCTCTCCAGGCCTCTCCATCCCTATCTCTCCAGGCCTCTCCATCCCTATCTCTCCAGGCCTCTCCATTTCTAGGAAAACTTGTATTCACATTTTTCCCAACGAGTCTCTCTGTCGGAACGGTCAACAGGTGTTCCACTCGGGCGAGCGCTCATTGTGCACGTGAATGGAGGGAGGGGAGGAAGGGATAGGGGGATGGAGAGAGAGAGAGATATGGAGAGGGAGATTGTGTGTTAAGAGTGCAAAAAGGGGGGTACCCTGCCCATTCCTTCTTTCAGCCACATCAAAGCTACTCAAATACACACACCCTCAAACCCCACCACCACCTCACACACTCAACCCCAACCACTCACACACACACTCAACCCCAACCCCTCACACACACACTCAACCCCAACACACTCAATCCTAACCCCTCATGCTCAAACTCGGTTTTTCTCACACACACACACACACACTAGGGCTGACCCCGGGGGTCAGGGGTCGACCAGTGTTGATTGGCCTATAAACTAAGAAAATATTCTGTATCAAATAATACCAAACCAGGTTGGAGAGAATTGGCGCATTGTCCATTTGCCACAACATTAGCGCATTAGGCTATAGTCCTCAGAACCAGAACAACCTTGTCGACTGCTGTTGAAGAAATAATGAACAGTTAGGACACACACTAACAAGCAATGAAAACGTGCATTGAATAAAAGAAAGTCCACACCTCTATTTTTTTGTTTTACTGAAGTGCCATAGTGCTCTACACTATGTATCACATGACCCTGCGTCAAAAGGCAGTTGGAAAGACGAGAGGATGTAGAATGTCTACACAGACTAATACACAGACTAAGTTAGCAAAACAATTGATTATAACCATTGGTAAACAACTCATGTTATTAGGTGAAGTTTATCTACATGAAAATAAAAGTTAAGAATACAATTTTTTTTAAAATCCTAAATGGTTGTAGGCTTATTTTAAATAAAATCCTAAATGGTTGTAGGCTTATTTAAATAAAATCCTAAATGGTTGTAGGCTTATTTAAATAAAATCCCAAATGGTTGTAGGCTTATTTAAATAAAATCCTAAATGGTTGTAGGCTTATTTAAATAAAATCCTAAATGGTTGTAGGCTTATTTAAATAAAATCCTAAATGGTTGTAGGCTTATTTAAATACAATCCTAAATGGTTGTAGGCTTATTTAAAAAGTGTTTTGACAGTTATGTTCTTTTCATGACAGTCTTCAACCATAACGGTCAGTTACATGGTGTATTCAATTACTGTCACAGCCCTGGTCATCATAATACGTGACTCGTTTCAGGAAACTACTTCACAGGAGAGGCATTTGAACATAAACATTTTTATTTTATTTGATCAAAATTAGTTATTTTTGGCAGAAATGCCCTTTGGAACATGTGAACATCCAGGTGCCATAATAACTTTGCACCTAAATCAACCATTTATTGGATCATTAAAACCTTCAAGGAGAGCAGTTCAATTGCTGTGAAGAATGCTTCAGGGAGCCCAAGAAAGTCCAGCAAGCGCCAGGACCGTCTCCTAAAGTTGATTCAGCTGCGGGATCGGGGCACCACCAGTACAGAGCTTGCTCAGGAATGGCAGCAGGCAGGTGTGAGTGCATCTGCACACACAGTGAGGCGAAGACTTTTGGAGGATGGCCTGGTGTCAAGAAAGGCAGCAAAGAAGCCACTTCTCTCCAGGAAAAACATCAGGGACAGACTGATATTCTGCAAAAGGCACAGGGATTGGACTGCTGAGGACTGGGGTAAAGTCTTTTTCTCTGATGAATCCCCTTACCGATTGTTTGGGAAATCTGGAAAAAAGCTTGTCCGGAGAAGACAAGGTGAGCGCTACCATCAGTCCTGTGTCATGTCAACAGTAAAGCATCCTGAGACCATTCATGTGTGGGGTTTCTTCTCAGCCAAGAGAGTGGGCTCACTCACAATTTTGCCTAAGAACACAGCCATGAATAAAGAATGGTACCAACACATCCTCCGAGAGCAACTTCTCCCAACCATCCAGGAGCAGTTTGGTGACGAACAATGCCTTTTCCAGCATGATGGAGCACCTTGCCATAAGGCAAAAGTGATAACTAAGTGGCTCTGGGAAGAAAACATCAATATTTTGGGTCCATGGCCAGGAAACTCCCCAGACCTTTATCCCATTGAGAACTTGTGGTCAATCCTCAAGAGGTGGGTGGACAAACAAAAACCCACAAATTCTGACAAACTCCAAGCATTGATTGTGCAAGAATGGGCTGCCATCAGTCAGGATGTGGCCCAGAAGTTAATTGACAGCATGCCAGGGCGGATTGTAGAGGTCTTGAAAAAGAAGGGTCAACACTGCAAATATTGACTCGTTGCATCAACTTCATGTTATTGTCAATAAAAGCCATTGACACTTATGAAATGCTTGTAATTATACTTCAGTATTCCATAGTAACATCTGACAAAAATATCTAAAGACACTGAAGCAGCAAACTTTGTGGAAATTAATATTTGTGTCATTCTCAAAACTTTTTGCCACTGTACATGAAATGACCAAATTGTATGCGTCACATGCTCGTAGAACAACTTGTTCCAAAATCCACTAGATGTTGGAACATTGCTGCGGGGATTTGCTTCCATTCAGCCACAAGAGCATTATTGAGGTTGGGCACTGATGTTGGGCAATTAGGCCTGGCTCGCAGTCGGCATTCCAATTCATCCCAAAGGTGTTAGATGGGGTTGAGGTCAGGGCTCTGTACAGGCCAGTCAAGTTCTTCCACACCGATTAACAAACCATTTCTGTACGGACATTGCTTTGTGCACGGGGGAATTGTCATTATGAAACAGGAAAGTTCTGTCCCAAAACTGTTGCCACAAATCGTCTAGAATGTCATCGTATGCTGAAGCATTAAGATTTACCTTCACGGGAACTAAGGGGCCAAAACCATGAAAAACAGCCCCAGACCATGATTCCTCCTCCAGAAACTCTAGTTGGCACTATGCATTTGGGCAGCGTTCTCCTGGCATCCGCCAAAACCAGATTTATCCACTGGACTGCCAGATAGTGAAGCGCGATTCATCACTCCAGAGAACGTGTGTCGGTGAGTCCAATGGCGGTGAGCTTTACACCACTCCAGCCGACGCTTGGCATTGCGCATGGTGATCTTAGGCTTGTGTGCGGCAACTCAGCCATGGAAACCCATGAAGCTCCCGGCGAACAGTTATTGTGCTATTCAATCAATCCTTATCCCAGTCTGCTGTTCCCACATGCTTCAAGAGGGCCACCATTGTTCCTGTTCCCAAGAAAGCGAAGGTAACTGAACTAAATGACTATCGCCCCGTAGCACTCACTTCCGTCATCATGAAGTGCTTTGAGAGACTAGTCAAGGATCATATGACCTCCACTCTACCTGATACCCTAGACCCACTCCAATAGGTCCACAGACGACAAAATCGCAATCACACTGCCCTAACCCATCTGGACAAGAGGAATACCTATGTGAGAATGTTGTTCATCGACTACAGCTCAGCATTTAACACTATAGTACCCTCCAAACTCGTCATTAAGCTCGAGACCCTGGGTCTCGACCCTGACCTGTGCAACTGGGTTCTGGACTTCCTGACGGGCCGCCCCCAGGTGGTGAGGGTAGGAAAGAACATCTCCACCCTGCTGATCCTCAAAACTGAGGCCGCACAAGGGTGTGTTCTCATCCCTCTCCTGTACTACCTGTTCACCAATGACTGCGTGAGCATGCACGCCTCCAACTCAAATCATTAAGTTTGCAGACAGTGGTAGTCTTGATTACCAACAACGACGAGACGGCCTACAGGTAGGAAAGGGAGCAGCCCCCTGTCCATATCGACGAGACAGTAGTGGAGAAGGTGGAAAGTTGTAAGTTCCTTGGTGTACACATCACAGACAAACTGAAATGGTCCACCCACACAGACAGCGTGGTGAAGAAGGCGCAGCAGCGCCTCTTCAACCTCAGGAGGCTGAAGAAATTCGGCTTGTCACCAAAAACCCTCACAAACTTTGACAGATGCACAATCGAGAGCATCCTGTCGGGCTGTATCACCGCCTGGTACGGCAACTCTTCCGCCCACAACCGTAAGGCTCTCCAGATGGTAGTGAGGTCTGCACAACGCATCACCGGGGGCAAACTACCTGCCCTCTAGGACCTCTACACCACCCGATGTTACAGGAAGGCCATAAAGATCATCAAGGACAACAACCACCGGAGCCACTGCCTGTTCACCCCGCTATCATCCAGAAGGCGAGGTCAGTAGAAGGGGGATCAAAGCTGGGACCGATGGACTAAAAAACAGCTTCTATCTCAAGGCCATCAGACTGTTAAACAGCCACCACTAACATTGAGTGGCTGCTGCCAACATACTGACTCAACTCCAGCCACTTTAATAATGGAACATTTGATGTAAAAATGTATCACTAGCCACTGTAAACAATGCCACTTAATATAATGTTCACATACCCTACATTACTCATCTCATATAGGACCTCTACACCAGGCGGTGTCAGAGGAAGGCCCTAAAAATGGTCAAAGACCCCAGCCACCCCAGTCATAGTATTCTCTCTACTACCACATGGCAAGCAGTACCGGAGTGCCAAGTCTAGGACAAAAAGGCTTCTCAACAGTTTTTACCCCCAAGCCATAAGACTCCTGAACAGATAACCAAATGGTTACCCGGACTATTTGCATTGTATGCCCCCCCCCTAACCCCTCATTTTACTCTGCTGCTACTCTCTGTTTATCTTATATGCATAGTCCCTTTAACTATACATTCATGTACATACTACCTCAAATTGGGCCGACCAACCAGTGCTCCCGCACATTGGCTAACCAGCTATCTGCATTGTGTTCCACCACCCAGCAACCCCTCTTTTACGCTACTGCTATTCTCTGTTCATCATATATGCATAGTCACTTTAACCATATCTATATGTACATACCACCTCAATCAGCCCCACTAATCCGTGTCTGTATGTAGCCTTGCTACTTTTATAGCCTCGTTACTGTTATTTTTCAGTCTTTTTACTGTTGTTTTTATTTCTTTACTTACCTATTGTTCACCTAACACCTTTTTTGCACTATTGGTTAGAGCCTGTAAGGAAGCATTTCACTGTAAGGTCTATAGCTGTTGTATTTGGCGCCCGTGACAAATAAACGTTGATTTGATTAGATCCCATCTCGAATAATATTTCTATTCTCCAGCCTACCAGCAGCAAACAAAGTGTCAGGGTGGTCATCAACCGTAGCATTCTGTATCAAATAACTGTGGCTTTCAGCTTCAGTTGTGTTGCCTGTAGCCTATTAATGCTAATTTCATGTTGTCCCCGTCATCATTCTAATACATTTATTCATTGTTACAGGTGGAGTTTCAGTTCCTAAGAACCGGGTTACACCTTGCCTGAACTGATCCTGGGAAATGCCTCTCTACGCAAGCTACCCAATAAACACGCTACCCAATAAACACGCTACCCAATAAACACGCTACCCAATAAACAAATGGTTGGTCCCACAGTCACCACCTGTTCGCAAATGAAGGCTATCCAGCAATGGGTTTCACCACATTGGTTCCCTTACTGCTAAATGCAGAGTTCATCTGGCACCTGTGCATTCTTGGGTCGCACCCAGTTTTCATAATACTTTTACTACGGTTGTTGCAACAGTGCCTGAGCTCAAGATCTCATTATGTGTTAGACAGTTGGCCCTCGAGGACAGGTTTTTTCTACAGATGCTTCCCACCCGTGTATTTTGGGGGGATTTTCAGCCTCAGTAGTCTGCAGTTCATTGGTTTACAATACTGATAATTGGTAGGCAGGCAGCCTAGCAGTTAAGAGCTTTGCGCCAGTAACCATAAGGTCGCTGGCTCGAATCTCCGAGCTGACTAGGTGTAAAATCTGTTGATGTGGTCTCGAGCAAGGCACTTAACCCCAATACGAAGCTCCCGGCCAGGGCAGTTCCCCTCCTCATTGACACTTCTGTATGGTTGTCTTTACTGGTTTAAACATGGTTTCCTTCTAACGGTGTGATCACAACTTCATTCACTTGTATTCCTTCATGTGATTTAGGCCTTTTCACCCTGACCACTATAATAGCTTCACTCTTCAGCATTCTAAAAATCGGGCTCCTGGTGTACTATCACAAACAGCTCGCTCTTACACTCAAATCATTTCTCGTTCCGCTAATACATCTTCACGCTCGAACCCACCCTGTTCCTTGTCATTCTCTTTTCCTCCCTCGTGTGTTTCACTTCTCTCCTTTCTCGAGTAATAAAGATGTTGTTTCTCCACAACGCTATGTGTTTTCTGTCCCTATCGCTTTGTATTACTGCATGTATGACTAGGTTTGAAGCAGAGAAAATGTCCCATTTCATACGAATGGCATTGTAGCACGCGTGGTTGAGTTCTACGTACAAACACGCGTGGCATTTCATCTAAACACGTCAGTAAATGTTTGTTTTCATGCTTAATTGAAAAAAAATGTCACATAACACTAACTACACTCATACTTATGGTGGTGACTGGCATTCATCATTAAAACCCGATTTATGGTCAATCCTTGCCCTGTATGGTCCGTACAGCATTTACTGCGAAGTCAGGGCATTCATACGTCCTGCGCTTCGCGGAGCAGAGGTGTTGTGAAGGAAGTCGTCAAGGAAGTGAGTTGTCAATGTGGAGTTATACGGAGCCCTCTGTAATGTTACCACATTTGGGATGCGCACGCCGATGCCATACGGAGCCTCCGGACCACACTGCCGGATCAAGCTAGCGGTTCATGTTAACCATACATATGGCATTCCGGCACGCGTGGTTGGACAGAGGTGTAATTTCAACCCTACACATAACAGCGTTTGAATCCTGCGCTCAGCTCCTTGCATTGATAAACATTCCATACAACACTTTCCATTACAGCATAACTGCACTTGTGTTCTCTTCTTCGCATCTCTTTACATTTAATGATCATTGTTTTTGATCTTTAGATCCAACCGCTGCTCCGCTGTGTCCCTTCTCCCTCTTGATTATTTATTTTGGGGGGGGGGGGGGGGGGGGGGGGGTTTGATGCCAGCTACCCAGCAAGGGGCTACCCATCATCAACATCTGGCTCCAATGAGCATTCCTTGGCCATACCCCAAACTATTTAATATGATTCCATGTTGCATTCTGTCTCGGTTGTTCATCCGGGTAAGCCTGGAATCGATTGAAATGTATTTCACATAATGTTCAAATCAGGAAGGCCGGTCTTTTTGAATGCCTGTTTCACTTCATCAAGCAGCATAACATAATCCACTCTGTTTCCTACGATACGGGCATAGAGGGGAATGAAAACAAGCGTATCATCATCATCATCATCATCAGCGTAGCGTCATGTTCTTTTCCCTCTTCCTGTTACATGTTGACCAGACAGGACACGTCACGTGCGCGAGCATTGCAAAATACATTTAGAAATCCATGTTATTCAATTATTGCACCCACACTGCTCGTGAGCGTCTGCGTTGCCAAGGGCTACAACAGAAGTCGTTCCTATTTCTGATGCAGATTGCGCTGCAAGTCCTGCCTCATTGGTTTATAGAAGCAGGTACCCACGTGCCATCTCCTCATTGGTTTATAGAAGCAGGTACCCACGTGCCATCTCCTCATTGGTTTATAGAAGCAGGTACCCACGTGCCATCTCCTCATTGGTTATACCCACGTGGGTGATTGAAAGACTAACTGTTTTGCCGGTCGTCGTGGTAATAGTATGAAAGTTTAGATGCCGATCACCATATAAATTCAAAGATGAAAAAGCCTGGAAGGAGGAGAGATGACTAGAAATGATTCGGTTGGCCGTTTTATGTGTGGATTAATTGTCGGAGTAGAGGACCTTGTGCATTTCAGGTAAAATAACTCAATGTTTATATCCCAGGACAAATTAAGTAGCAACAGCAAGCTAGCTAAATATGACAAATTAGCTAGCAACAGAAACCTAGCTAAATAGGACAAGTTAGTTAGCATGTGCAAGCTAGCTGGCTAAATTGCCATACATGTTTAATGCTTTTCGACCTGCCCCCAAATGAATGTAATTGGTGGGGGTGGGGGTGGGGGGGCTAAATAAATGTGTGCACGATGGCGCACGTGCACGGCCGGTTTGGGTTCCGTGTTAGCCATGGGCAGAATGTCATTCACCTATTGACCTTCAGCCTATAAGCACGGCACAATAATTCACATTCTGCACGCGGTTTTAACCTATGGGGCTCACTGTTGCAATTATCACTTTCCCCCTCTCTCAACCAAATGGGTGTAAACCCATATTTACATTCTAGTCATTTAGCAGACGCTCTTATCCACACATTTCGTGCTGGTCCCCTGTGGGAATCGAACCATCAACCCTGGTGTTGGAAGCACCATGCTAGCTATACTACCCTTAAGGCTCCTAAGAGCATTCCTCTGAGACGAGGCCATACGCCCAACTATTTTATAAAACTTCATATTGCATTGTCTCCGTTGCTCATTCAGTTAAGCGTGTACTCGAATGAACTATAGTTCAGAAAAATGCTGCAGTGAGTGTGTCCGTCTTCATTCTGTAGTGTTTATTATGACCGTGTGTGTGTGTGTGTGTGTGAGAGAGAGTGATGTCTCTGTGTGTTTTCTCTGTCTTCCCTGCAGCATTGAGAGCTCACTGGGGGTTTAGAGAACAGAATGAAACACACACGAGTGTCACCACCACTGAGTTATAACACTCATAACACACAGTGTAACACACACGAGTACAGTACTAGTGTGCACAAGACAAGAACACATACATCAACATGGAACACAATGCATCCATCAACACAAACATCCACACTTCACTATGTCAACACACTAGGCTACATAATGCCAACAGAATGTTTCAGTTCATTCAGAGGCATTAAAACACAGAAGGTGAGTTGGGGGGGGGCAGAGGAGTTGGAAGAAGAGGGGGGGCAGAGGAGTTGGAAGGGAGGGGAGGGGGGGTCAGGCAGAGGAGTTGGAAGGGAGGGAAGGGGGGGTCAGGCAGAGGAGTTGGAAGGGAGGGGAGGGGGGTCAGGCAGAGGAGTTGGAGGGGAGGCAGGCAGAGGAGTTGGAAGGGAGGGGAGGCAGGCAGAGGAGTTGGAAGGGAGGGGAGGGGAGGCAGGCAGAGGAGTTGGAAGGGAGGGGGGCAGGCAGAGGAGTTGGAAGGGAGGGGAGGGGGGGGTCAGGCAGAGAAGTTGGAAGGGAGGGTCAGGCAGAGGAGTTGGAAGGGAGGGTCAGGCAGAGGAGTTGGAAGGGAGGGGAGGGGGGGTCAGGCAGAGGAGTTGGAGGGGAGGGGAGGGGGGTCAGGCAGAGGAGTTGGAGGGGAGGGGGGGCAGGCAGAGAGAGTTGGAAGGGAGGGGGGGCAGGCAGAGGAGTTGGAAGGGAGGGGGGGCAGGCAGAGGAGTTGGAAGGGAGGGGAGGCAAGCAGAGGAGTTGGAAGGGAGGGGGGCAGGCAGAGGAGTTGGAAGGGAGGGGAGGCAAGCAGAGGAGTTGGAAGGGAGGGGAGGCAGGCAGAGGAGTTGGAAGGGAGGGGGGCAGGCAGAGGAGTTGGAAGGGAGGGGAGGCAGGCAGAGGAGTTAGAAGGGAGGGGGGCAGGCAGAGGAGTTGGAAGGGAGGGGAGGCAAGCAGAGGAGTTGGAAGGGAGGGGAGGCAGGCAGAGGAGTTGGAAGGGAGGGGGGCAGGCAGAGGAGTTGGAAGGGAGGGGAGGCAGGCAGAGGAGTTAGAAGGGAGGGGAGGCAGGCAGAGGAGTTGGAAGGGAGGGGGGCAGGCAGAGGAGTTGGAAGGGAGGGGAGGGGGGTCAGGCAGAGGAGTTGGAAGGGAGGGGAGGGGAGGCAGGCAGAGGAGTTGGAAGGGAGGGGAGGGGGGGCAGGCAGAGGAGTTGGAAGGGAGGGGAGGCAGGCAGAGGAGTTGGAAGGGAGGGGAGGCGAGGCAGGCAGAGGAGTTGGAAGGGAGGGGAGGGGGGGCAGGCAGAGGAGTTGGAAGGGAGGGGAGGGGGGGGTCAGGCAGAGAAGTTGGAAGGGAGGGGAGGGGGGGCAGGCAGAGGAGTTGGAAGGGAGGGGAGGGGGGGCAGGCAGAGGAGTTGGAAGGGAGGGGAGGCAGGCAGAGGAGTTGGAAGGGAGGGGAGGGGGGGGTCAGGCAGAGAAGTTGGAAGGGAGGGTCAGGCAGAGGAGTTGGAAGGGAGGGTCAGGCAGAGGAGTTGGAAGGGAGGGGAGGGGGGTCAGGCAGAGGAGTTGGAGGGGAGGGGAGGGGGGTCAGGCAGAGGAGTTGGAGGGGAGGGGGGGCAGGCAGAGGAGTTGGAGGGGAGGGGGGGCAGGCAGAGGAGTTGGAAGGGAGGGGGGGCAGGCAGAGGAGTTGGAAGGGAGGGGAGGCAAGCAGAGGAGTTGGAAGGGAGGGGGGCAGGCAGAGGAGTTGGAAGGGAGGGGAGGCAGGCAGAGGAGTTGGAAGGGAGGGGGGCAGGCAGAGGAGTTGGAAGGGAGGGGAGGGGGGTCAGGCAGAGGAGTTGGAAGGGAGGGGAGGGGAGGCAGGCAGAGGAGTTGGAAGGGAGGGGAGGGGGGGCAGGCAGAGGAGTTGGAAGGGAGGGGAGGCAAGCAGAGGAGTTGGAAGGGAGGGGAGGCAGGCAGAGGAGTTGGAAGGGAGGGGAGGGGGGGGTCAGGCAGAGAAGTTGGAAGGGAGGGGGGCAGGCAGAGGAGTTGGAAGGGAGGGGGGGCAGGCAGAGGAGTTGGAAGGGAGGGGGGGCAGGCAGAGGAGTTGGAAGGGAGGGGAGGCAGGCAGAGGAGTTGGAAGGGAGGGGAGGCAAGCAGAGGAGTTGGAAGGGAGGGGGGCAGGCAGAGGAGTTGGAAGGGAGGGGAGGCAAGCAGAGGAGTTGGAAGGGAGGGGAGGCAGGCAGAGGAGTTGGAAGGGAGGGGGGCAGGCAGAGGAGTTGGAAGGGAGGGGAGGCAGGCAGAGGAGTTGGAAGGGAGGGGAGGCAGGCAGAGGAGTTGGAAGGGAGGGGGGAAGGCAGAGGAGTTGGAAGGGAGGGGAGGGGGGTCAGGCAGAGGAGTTGGAAGGGAGGGGAGGGGAGGCAGGCAGAGGAGTTGGAAGGGAGGGGAGGGGGGCAGGCAGAGGAGTTGGAAGGGAGGGGAGGCAGGCAGAGGAGTTGGAAGGGAGGGGAGGGGGGGCAGGCAGAGGAGTTGGAAGGGAGGGGAGGGGGGGGTCAGGCAGAGAAGTTGGAAGGGAGGGGAGGGGGGGCAGGCAGAGGAGTTGGAAGGGAGGGGAGGGGGGGCAGGCAGAGGAGTTGGAAGGGAGGGGGGCAGGCAGAGGAGTTGGAAGGGAGGGGAGGGGGGGGTCAGGCAGAGAAGTTGGAAGGGAGGGTCAGGCAGAGGAGTTGGAAGGGAGGGTCAGGCAGAGGAGTTGGAAGGGAGGGGAGGGGGGTCAGGCAGAGGAGTTGGAGGGGAGGGGAGGGGGGTCAGGCAGAGGAGTTGGAGGGGAGGGGGGGCAGGCAGAGGAGTTGGAGGGGAGGGGGGGCAGGCAGAGGAGTTGGAAGGGAGGGGGGGCAGGCAGAGGAGTTGGAAGGGAGGGGAGGCAAGCAGAGGAGTTGGAAGGGAGGGGGGCAGGCAGAGGAGTTGGAAGGGAGGGGAGGCAGGCAGAGGAGTTGGAAGGGAGGGGGGCAGGCAGAGGAGTTGGAAGGGAGGGGAGGGGGGTCAGGCAGAGGAGTTGGAAGGGAGGGGAGGGGAGGCAGGCAGAGGAGTTGGAAGGGAGGGGAGGGGGGGCAGGCAGAGGAGTTGGAAGGGAGGGGAGGCAAGCAGAGGAGTTGGAAGGGAGGGGAGGCAGGCAGAGGAGTTGGAAGGGAGGGGAGGGGGGGGTCAGGCAGAGAAGTTGGAAGGGAGGGGGGCAGGCAGAGGAGTTGGAAGGGAGGGGGGGCAGGCAGAGGAGTTGGAAGGGAGGGGGGGCAGGCAGAGGAGTTGGAAGGGAGGGGAGGCAGGCAGAGGAGTTGGAAGGGAGGGGAGGCAAGCAGAGGAGTTGGAAGGGAGGGGGGCAGGCAGAGGAGTTGGAAGGGAGGGGAGGCAAGCAGAGGAGTTGGAAGGGAGGGGAGGCAGGCAGAGGAGTTGGAAGGGAGGGGGGCAGGCAGAGGAGTTGGAAGGGAGGGGAGGCAGGCAGAGGAGTTGGAAGGGAGGGGAGGCAGGCAGAGGAGTTGGAAGGGAGGGGGGAAGGCAGCGGAGTTGGAAGGGAGGGGAGGGGGGTCAGGCAGAGGAGTTGGAAGGGAGGGGAGGGGAGGCAGGCAGAGGAGTTGGAAGGGAGGGGAGGGGGGCAGGCAGAGGAGTTGGAAGGGAGGGGAGGCAGGCAGAGGAGTTGGAAGGGAGGGGAGGGGGGGCAGGCAGAGGAGTTGGAAGGGAGGGGAGGGGGGGGTCAGGCAGAGAAGTTGGAAGGGAGGGGAGGGGGGGCAGGCAGAGGAGTTGGAAGGGAGGGGAGGGGGGGCAGGCAGAGGAGTTGGAAGGGAGGGGAGGCAGGCAGAGGAGTTGGAAGGGAGGGGAGGCGGGGCAGGCAGAGGAGTTGGAAGGGAGGGGAGGGGGGGCAGGCAGAGGAGTTGGAAGGGAGGGGAGGGGGGGGTCAGGCAGAGAAGTTGGAAGGGAGGGGAGGGGGGGCAGGCAGAGGAGTTGGAAGGGAGGGGAGGCAGGCAGAGGAGTTGGAAGGGAGGGGGGGCAGGCAGAGGAGTTGGAAGGGAGGGGGGGCAGGCAGAGGAGTTGGAAGGGAGGGGAGGCAGGCAGAGGAGTTGGAAGGGAGGGGAGGCAAGCAGAGGAGTTGGAAGGGAGGGGGGCAGGCAGAGGAGTTGGAAGGGAGGGGAGGCAAGCAGAGGAGTTGGAAGGGAGGGGAGGCAGGCAGAGGAGTTGGAAGGGAGGGGGGCAGGCAGAGGAGTTGGAAGGGAGGGGAGGCAGGCAGAGGAGTTGGAAGGGAGGGGAGGCAGGCAGAGGAGTTGGAAGGGAGGGGGGAAGGCAGAGGAGTTGGAAGGGAGGGGAGGGGGGTCAGGCAGAGGAGTTGGAAGGGAGGGGAGGGGAGGCAGGCAGAGGAGTTGGAAGGGAGGGGAGGGGGGCAGGCAGAGGAGTTGGAAGGGAGGGGAGGCAGGCAGAGGAGTTGGAAGGGAGGGGAGGGGGGGCAGGCAGAGGAGTTGGAAGGGAGGGGAGGGGGGGCAGGCAGAGGAGTTGGAAGGGAGGGGAGGGGGGGGTCAGGCAGAGAAGTTGGAAGGGAGGGGAGGGGGGGCAGGCAGAGGAGTTGGAAGGGAGGGGAGGCAGGCAGAGGAGTTGGAAGGGAGGGGAGGCAAGCAGAGGAGTTGGAAGGGAGGGGGGCAGGCAGAGGAGTTGGAAGGGAGGGGAGGCAAGCAGAGGAGTTGGAAGGGAGGGGAGGCAGGCAGAGGAGTTGGAAGGGAGGGGGGCAGGCAGAGGAGTTGGAAGGGAGGGGAGGCAGGCAGAGGAGTTGGAAGGGAGGGGAGGCAGGCAGAGGAGTTGGAAGGGAGGGGGGAAGGCAGAGGAGTTGGAAGGGAGGGGAGGGGGGTCAGGCAGAGGAGTTGGAAGGGAGGGGAGGGGAGGCAGGCAGAGGAGTTGGAAGGGAGGGGAGGGGGGCAGGCAGAGGAGTTGGAAGGGAGGGGAGGCAGGCAGAGGAGTTGGAAGGGAGGGGAGGGGGGGCAGGCAGAGGAGTTGGAAGGGAGGGGAGGGGGGGGTCAGGCAGAGAAGTTGGAAGGGAGGGGAGGGGGGGCAGGCAGAGGAGTTGGAAGGGAGGGGAGGGGGGGCAGGCAGAGGAGTTGGAAGGGAGGGGAGGCAGGCAGAGGAGTTGGAAGGGAGGGGAGGCGGGGCAGGCAGAGGAGTTGGAAGGGAGGGGAGGGGGGGCAGGCAGAGGAGTTGGAAGGGAGGGGAGGGGGGGGTCAGGCAGAGAAGTTGGAAGGGAGGGGAGGGGGGGCAGGCAGAGGAGTTGGAAGGGAGGGGAGGCAGGCAGAGGAGTTGGAAGGGAGGGGGGGCAGGCAGAGGAGTTGGAAGGGAGGGGGGGCAGGCAGAGGAGTTGGAAGGGAGGGGAGGCAGGCAGAGGAGTTGGAAGGGAGGGGAGGCAGGCAGAGGAGTTGGAAGGGAGGGGAGGCAAGCAGAGGAGTTGGAAGGGAGGGGAGGCAGGCAGAGGAGTTGGAAGGGAGGGGGGCAGGCAGAGGAGTTGGAAGGGAGGGGAGGCAGGCAGAGGAGTTGGAAGGGAGGGGAGGCAGGCAGAGGAGTTGGAAGGGAGGGGGGAAGGCAGAGGAGTTGGAAGGGAGGGGAGGGGGGTCAGGCAGAGGAGTTGGAAGGGAGGGGAGGGGAGGCAGGCAGAGGAGTTGGAAGGGAGGGGAGGGGGGCAGGCAGAGGAGTTGGAAGGGAGGGGAGGCAGGCAGAGGAGTTGGAAGGGAGGGGAGGGGGGGCAGGCAGAGGAGTTGGAAGGGAGGGGAGGGGGGGCAGGCAGAGGAGTTGGAAGGGAGGGGGGGCAGGCAGAGGAGTTGGAAGGGAGGGGGGGCAGGCAGAGGAGTTGGAAGGGAGGGGAGGCAGGCAGAGGAGTTGGAAGGGAGGGGAGGCAAGCAGAGGAGTTGGAAGGGAGGGGGGCAGGCAGAGGAGTTGGAAGGGAGGGGAGGCAAGCAGAGGAGTTGGAAGGGAGGGGAGGCAGGCAGAGGAGTTGGAAGGGAGGGGGGCAGGCAGAGGAGTTGGAAGGGAGGGGAGGCAGGCAGAGGAGTTGGAAGGGAGGGGAGGCAGGCAGAGGAGTTGGAAGGGAGGGGGGAAGGCAGAGGAGTTGGAAGGGAGGGGAGGGGGTCAGGCAGAGGAGTTGGAAGGGAGGGGAGGGGAGGCAGGCAGAGGAGTTGGAAGGGAGGGGAGGGGGGGCAGGCAGAGGAGTTGGAAGGGAGGGGAGGCAAGCAGAGGAGTTGGAAGGGAGGGGAGGCAGGCAGAGGAGTTGGAAGGGAGGGGAGGGGGGGGTCAGGCAGAGAAGTTGGAAGGGAGGGGGGCAGGCAGAGGAGTTGGAAGGGAGGGGGGGCAGGCAGAGGAGTTGGAAGGGAGGGGAGGGGGCAGAGGAGTTGGAAGGGTGTGTGTGTGTGTGTGTGTGTGTGTGTGTGTGTGTGTGTGTGTGTGTGTGTATTCAGTGCCTTGCGAAAGTATTCGGCCCCCTTGAACTTTGCGACCTTTTGCCACATTTCAGGCTTCAAACAAAGATATAAAACTGTATTTTTTTGTGAAGAATCAACAACAAGTGGGACACAATCATGAAGTGGAACGACATTTATTGGATATTTCAAACTTTTTTAACAAATCAAAAACTGAAAAATTGGGCATGCAAAATTATTCAGCCCCTTTACTTTCAGGGCAGGAAACTCTCTCCAGAAGTTCAGTGAGGATCTCTGAATGATCCAATGTTGACCTAAATGACTAATGATGATAAATACAATCCACCTGTGTGTAATCAAGTCTCCGTATAAATGCACCTGCACTGTGATAGTCTCAGAGGTCCGTTAAAAGCGCAGAGAGCATCATGAAGAACAAGGAACACACCAGGCAGGTCCGAGATACTGTTGTGAAGAAGTTTAAAGCCGGATTTGTATACAAAAAGATTTCCCAAGCTTTAAACATCCCAAGGAGCACTGTGCAAGCGATAATATTGAAATGGAAGGAGTATCAGACCACTGCAAATCTACCAAGACCTGGCCGTCCCTCTAAACTTTCAGCTCATACAAGGAGAAGACTGATCAGAGATGCAGCCAAGAGGCCCATGATCACTCTGGATGAACTGCAGAGATCTACAGCTGAGGTGGGAGACTCTGTCCATAGGACAACAATCAGTCGTATATTGCACACATCTGGCCTTTATGGAAGAGTGGCAAGAAGAAAGCCATTTCTTAAAGATATCCATAAAAAGTTTGCCACAAGCCACCTGGGAGACACACCAAACATGTGGAAGAAGGTGCTCTGGTCAGATGAAACCAAAATTGAACTTTTTGGCAACAATGCAAAACGTTATGTTTGGCGTAAAAGCAACACAGCTCATCACCCTGAACACACCATCCCCACTGTCAAACATGGTGGTGGCAGCATCATGGTTTGGGCCTGCTTTTCTTCAGCAGGGACAGGGAAGATGGTTCAAATTGATGGGAAGATGGATGGAGCCAAATACAGGACCATTCTGGAAGAAAACCTGATGGAGTCTGCAAAAGACCTGAGACTGGGACGGAGATTTGTCTTCCAACAAGACAATGATCCAAAACATAAAGCAAAATCTACAATGAAATGGTTCAAAAATAAACATATCCAGGTGTTAGAATGGCCAAGTCAAAGTCCAGACCTGAATCCAATCGAGAATCTGTGGAAAGAACTGAAAACTGCTGTTCACAAATGCTCTCCATCCAACCTCACTGAGCTCGAGCTGTTTTGCAAGGAGGAATGGGAAAAAAATGTCAGTCTCTCGATGTGCAAAACTGATAGACATACCCCAAGCGACTTACAGCTGTAATCGCAGCAAAAGGTGGCGCTACAAATTATTAACTTAAGGGGGCTGAATAATTTTGCACGCCCAATTTTTCAGTTTTTGATTTGTTAAAAAAGTTTGAAATATCCAATAAATGTCGTTCCACTTCATGATTGTGTCCCACTTGTTGTTGATTCTTCACAAAAAAATACAGTTTTATATCTTTATGTTTGAAGCCTGAAATGTGGCAAAAGGTCGCAAAGTTCAAGGGGGCCGAATACTTTCGCAAAGGCACTGTGTGTGTATATATATATACATATATATATATATATATATATATATATATATATATGTGTGTGTGTGTGTGTGTGTGTGTGTGTACGCTGTACAGTGCCTTCAGAAAGTATTCGCACCTCTTAACTTTCTCCACGTTGCTGTTACAAGGTGGGAATAAAATGGATTTCATTGATTCCATTTTTTGGTCAATAATCTACACAAAATACACTGTGAAGTCAAAGTGGAATAGAAATTCTAAACATTTGTAAAACATGAATGAAAACTAAAACACTCATGTCTTGATTAGATAAGTATTCAAACCCTGAGTCAATACATGTTAGAATCCCTGTGTCCCTTTCTGGGTAAGTCTCTAAGAGCTGCGAGGGTTTCTGGGTAAGTCTCTAAGAGCTGCGAGGGTTTCTGGGTAAGTCTCTAAGAGCTGCGAGGGTTTCTGGGTAAGTCTCTAAGAGCTGTGAGGGTTTCTGGGTAAGTCTCTAAGAGCTGCGAGGGTTTCTGGGTAAGTCTCTAAGAGCTGCGAGGGTTTCTGGGTAAGTCTCTAAGAGCTGTGAGGGTTTCAGGGTAAGTCTCTAAGAGCTGCGAGGGTTTCTGGGTAAGTCTCTAAGAGCTGCGAGGGTTTCTGGGTAAGTCTCTAAGAGCTGTGAGGGTTTCTGGGTAAGTCTCTAAGAACTTTCCACCTCTGGATTGTGCTTATTTGCCTATTATTCTTTGCAATGAATATTAGCTGTCAAATTGATTGTTGATCATTGCTAGACAACCATTTTCAGTTCTTGCCACAGATTTTCAAGCAGATTTGAGGTTAAAAATGTAGCTCGGTCCGTCAGGACCATTCACCGTCTTCTTAGTAAGCAACTCGTGTAGATTTGGCCTTGTTGTTTTAGGTTATTGTCCTGCTGAAAGGTGAATTCGTCTTCAAATGAAATCCCACATTGGGAAACGGCGGCACTCCAAAAGTTTATAAAAAATAAAAAGGACAAAAAGACGTCACCTCATTTCACCTTTTTTTTTAAAACTTTCGTCCGAACAGTTCTGTAATTCCCTGCTCGACTGAGAGACCTTACAGATAATTGTATGTGTGGGGTGCAGAGACGAGGTAGTCATTCAAAAATCATGTTAAACACCATTATTGCACACAGCGGAAGTCCATACAACTTATTATGTGACTTGTTAAGCACATTTTTACTCCTGAACTGATTTAGGTCATAACAAAGGGGTTTGAATACTTCTTGACTCAGGACATTTCAGCTTTAATTTGTAACTACTTTGTAACATTTTTCAAAAAACATTGTATGTCGGCAAGTGAGAAAAAAACATCTAAATGTAATCCATTTTAAATTCAGGGTGTAACACAAAACGTGGAAAAGGTTACTAATGGGTTTGGATACTTTCTGGAGGCCTCTTTCTGGTCTGTGTGTGTATATATATATTCAGACGGGGGGTTCAGTGAACTAGTGTCTAACTGTTGAGGAGGGCCCTTCGTCTCACAGGAACATGGCCCGTTGGCCAACCATCCCCAAATTGGATTCACCCCACCTTAACCCTCCACCTCCTGAGCCTCTGCCTCTCTCTGTGTGTACAGGGATACAGAGGGGCTAATTTAATTTAGAGGGTGCAGGGCAGGGGGAGGGAGGGTTGAGGGGGCATTAGTAGCCGTCTGGTGTGATAAGAGCATTCTACTGTGGCAATATGTCTGTATGGGACAAGGTTAACACAGGAAGAGCCGGACACACACACACTGCTCTCTCTCTGACCTGTGCTGGCGGTTCATAGCTGCCACCATGAGAGAGGTCCAGCCCAGACGATGTCTGTGGTTAGGCTCCACCCCCTCGCCCAGCAACCTGACAGGAAATAGGAACAAGAAGAGGTTATTAAGAAAGCTGTTCTGTTGCTAGGGTTACTATGTGCCTTAACTTCAGCTCTCAGGTGCTGAGGAGGAGGGCTGTGTTATCCGAGGAGGAGGGCTGTGTTATCCGAGGAGGAGGGCTGTGTTATCCGAGGAGGAGGGCTGTGTTATCCGAGGAGGAGGGCTGTGTTATCCGAGGAGGAGGGCTGTGTTATCCGAGGAGGAGGGCTGTGTTATCCGAGGAGGAGGGCTGTGTTATCCGAGGAGGAGGGCTGTGTTATCCGAGGAAGAGGGCTGTGTTATCCGAGGAGGAGGGGTGTGTTATCCGAGGAGGAGGGGTGTGTTATCCGAGGAGGAGGGGTGTGTTAGTGTGTCGGGGTAACCCGTCTGTGTTGACTGTAAACACACTGTGCCTCACTCTAACCTGCCCCCCCCCCCCACCCACACACACACACGACCCCCTATACCTCTGCTCTCTAACTAAAACACTTAACACATCTGTGTAGTCTTACCTAGCCTACACCATCTGTCCCAACGCTGTAGCAGAGTGACACACGCCATTAAACCTACACACACTTACGCGCGTAATGTTAGATAAGGGAACAGGCAACATACTGCTGCTACAATAACAGGTGGCAGGTGCCCTTTTCACATCTATACTCAGAGATGAGATTGATGGGCCTCCCGGGTGGTGCAGTGGTCTAAGGCACTGCATCGCTGTGCCACCAGAGACTCTGGGTTCGAGGCCAGGCTCTGTCGCAGCCAGCTGTATTAAAATCACTCTACTATTATTCTGACATTTCACATTCTTAAAACAAAGTGTTGAGCCTAACTGACCTTAAGACAGGAAATTATTACTAGGATTAAATGTCAGGAATTGTGAAAAACTGAGTTTAAATGTAATTGGCTAAGGTGTATGTAAACTTCCAACTTCAACTGTATCTCTGTGATGCAGTCTGACTGCCCTCTACCTCTCACACTGAACAATTTTGTGACCAAAGTAAACAACAACAAAAAAGAAATGATAAATCACCAAAACAAGATAAATTACCTAAAAAACTATGGAAAAATACATGAGCACCTAAATATTATGGGCAGAAAACGTCGTTCATTGAAGTTGATGGGTCATTTATAACAAAACCTTTTGATACAGCAAATCACTTCAAATCACTACTTCACTGGTAAAGCAGACAAACTGAGAAGTGAAATGACAACATTGAACCATCAAATTTGTGCATTGAAGATTGAAAAATGAAATGAGAATTACGGTTTCGGAATTTGTGTGGAATTTGTGTGGAAAAAGTAGAAAAACGATTGTTATCGTTATCAATAATGATACGCCATCAGGTATAGAAAACCTTGAAGGGAAACTATTCAGAACAGTAGCAGACAGTATTACCACCCTTATTTTCTATATCTTTAACTAAAGCTTTAATGAGTGTGTGTCCACAGGTGTGGAAGGAATCTAAATTCCACTGCCTAAAAATAGTAAAGCATCCTTTGCTGGCTCTAACAGCCGACCAACCAGTTTGCTGCCTGTTCTTAGTGAACTGATGGAGAAAATTGGGTTTTAAACAAATAGAATGCTATTTTTCAAAGAACAAGCTAACTAGTGACTTTCAGCATGTAAGGACACTCAAAATGTACTGCATCGACTCAGACGACTGATGATCGGCTAAAATACATGGATAATAAAATGATAGTTGGAGCTGTATTGTTAGATTTCAATGCAGCCTTTGATGTTTTTGAAAAACTCACTTGCTATAGCTTTACATCACCTGCCATCACATGGAAAGTTATTTATCCAATAGAACCCAGAGAGTATTCTTCAAATGGAAGCTTCTCTAACATCAGATATGTACAGAGCGGTGTCCCCCAGGGCAGTTCCCTTAGGCCATTACTCTTCTCGAATTTTACAGATAATTTGCCACTGGTCTTACAAGAAGCTAAAATGACTATGTATGTTGATGATTGCACACTCTACACATCAGCACCTACAGCCAGTGAGCTCACTGAGACTCTTAGCAGGGAGTTAGTCAGTGTCCGAATGGGTCTTTAACAATAAAACTGGTCTTAAATACAATCAAAAGCATTTGGTTCAAAGCATTCTTTTAGAACCTCAACTGGAGTTGTGCATAAAGGGTGTGACCATTGAACTCCCAAGGAGAAACATTGGATTGTCAGTTATCACGGTCAAGTCATATTGGCAGTTGTTGTGAAGATGGGGAGATGTCCTGCGTTTTTGACACAAAAGATCAACTGTATTAGCTGTTGAGGCTGTGATCTTGTCCCGTCTTGATTACTGTCCGGTAACATGGTCAGCTGCAGCAGAGAAAGACCTGCAGCTGTCTCAAAACAGAGCAGCATGTCTTGCCCTTAACTGCACACACAACTAATATCAACATTTTATTTCTTATTATTTATCCTTTATTTAACTAGGCAAGTTTACAATGACGGCCTACACCGGCCAAACCCAGACAACACTGGTCCAATTGTGCGCCGCCCTATGGGTCTCCCAATCACGGGCCGGTTGTGATACAGCCTGGATTCGAACCAGGGTGTCTGTAGTGACACCCTGACGCACTGAGATGCCGTGCCTTGGACCGCTGCGCCACTCGGGAGCACCACATGCATGATAGTCTTTTCATGGTTGAGGGTTGAAGAGAAATGTACTACTTCTCTTCTCGTCTTTTTAAAGAAACATTTGTGTAGAAAAAGGAGGAAGGGAAGCGCTACTAAAAGGTACACAATAGTACAATGTAGAAAATAGTTTTTAAAAAAATACAAATTTGAACCCTTGAATGAGTAGGTATGTCAGGTCGCAGTTGTAAATGAGAAGTTGTTCTCAACTAGCCTACCTGGTTAAATAAAGGTGTTCTCAACTTGCCTACCTGGTTAAATAAAGGTGTTCTCAACTAGCCTACCTGGTTAAATTAAGGTGAAATAAAACATGTAAAAAATGTCCAAACCTTTGACTGGTACTGTATATTATTATTTGATGTCCTTGTCTATAACTTTTCTGTACTTTGTCATGTACTAGTAAATTTTATGTGGACCCCAGGAAGACTAGCTGCTACATGGGCAGTAGTTAATGGGGAACCAACTAAACTAGACAGACATGGACCTCTATCTCCCTCTAGTGGAGACAACTGGGAATCCAATGATGTGCAGGTGGTAAACATGGACACTTCCAGAAATACTGTCTGCCATGAGACTCCATATGATTAGGACCTCACAGACTTGTGGAGTAATTCATTTTTTTCCTTCATTTCCTACAGCAGTATAGTAGTGTAGAGAAGTATGTAAACAATTCAAATGTGTGATTGACTCTATTCCTGGAGACTAGCAGTAATCACACTAATTATAAATCTCCATCTTACGACGATCATAACTTGTAATGTTTGGCTCAACATGCGTGTTATTCTACTGGGTACTTAGCGTAGCCAATCAGAGGGAACGCAACAGCAACCAATCAGAGGCTCTGGATGTCTCTGTCACATAGAAGTCTTGTCTAAATGTAAAAGCTTTTCCCCTGTACAGACAGTCAGTATTCCCCTGTACAGACAGTCAGTATGCCCCTGTACAGACAGTCAGTATGCCCCTGTACAGACAGTAAGTATTCCCCTGTACAGACAGTCAGTATTCCCCTGTACAGACAGTCAGTATTCCCCTGTACAGACAGTCAGTATTCCCCTGTACAGACAGTCAGTATTCCCCTGTACAGACAGTCAGTATGCCCCTGTACAGACAGTCAGTATGCCCCTGTACAGACAGTCAGTATGCCCCTGTACAGACAGTCAGTATGCCCCTGTACAGACAGTCAGCATGTGTATTGTGTGGAACTCAGGAGAGTCTCTGTGTGTGTGTGTGTGTTTATAATGTACCTTGCCACATCTTGTGAGCTGTTGGTCCTTGCAGCCTCCAGAAGTGCATCACCTGGAAAGAAGACTCATGACCTTTAAGTATCTTTAGCAGAGTGTGTGTACACACACACACACACACACACACACACACACACACACACCTTTCGTATCAGAGTCCTTCTTGAGGCAGAAGGCCATGGCTGCAGCGGACAGTACCCCAGCAGAGGCCAGTGCGTAAGGGCGGCTGCTCCCGCTCTGTCCCCCGGTCCTTCCCCCGCTCTGTTCCCAGTACAGGTTGTTGTTGTTGCGTCCCTTGGAAGCCAGAGAGGCCCAGGAGCTCCTGCGACCCTGGAGATTAGAGAGCCATCTGGGGGCCAGATGGTGATACTGTATGGCCAGGCTCACACTCTGGCCTTTCGCCTCCTCGCTCAGAATTCCTCTACGGGAGACACGGGAGGTAGAAACGATGGGGTTCCGGTTGGCGTCCGCTTTATCGAGGATGAGGTGGTTCCTCGCGGCGTCCTTTGTGCTTGTCTGGAGCACACGGCACGGGGAAAGGCTGCGCGACCTTCGCATGAAGATCCGCGGTGGAACCGAAGACAACATTGCGGGAAAACACGCAAACCGTGCAACGTTAAGCCTGATGATAGTACTTACTTGCAACGACAACACCTTTAATTGAAGTCTACTGACGTTATTCCGCCTACAGACCGTTATTTATCTGGTGATGGTTGACAGCAGCGACAGAACAAAAACAACCGCAGCATGGGATGTCACTGGAACATGAACTGCATCATGGGAATAATAGTTTTTTTCAGAAACTAACTGGCTCCACTTCCTGGTATCACAGAGGCTACTCCACCACCTCTTATGAAGGTTAACTTTGGATTTATTCTTGGTCTTAAAATGTTCCACACACAAGTTAATCTAAATCAATCCCCACATGAAAAAAAATCAGTTTGTTCTGCTTTATAACAAACAAAACAACTTTCTCCTTCGCTATGATTCGCCACCAGATGGCGTTCAGATTCTGTGGCACTGCGGAGGCTGGATAACGCAACAAACACGTGTTGTGTCGCAGCAGTCAGCAGAGTCACTAGGCCAAATAGAAGCACGAATAGCCTATAGTGGCTGGCGCTAGCCAAAAGTGAGTGAACTGCTGGGGAAATCTTCAGGAGATGCGGTATTTAATTTTCCATAGGGAGACGAGAATATTGAATAGAATTGAGACCTTCCTTCTCACTGGTTTACACTCCAGTCCAGTTGGTGGCGGTGATGCACCTTAAAGTTGGTTGTCAACCACTATATAAAATCCCCAGAAGAAGAAGAAGAACGCTGGCCACCAGTTAGTTAGACACAATGTGGGAGCTTAGGAAATGTACCTTGTACATTCAATAGGAAAACATAATATATTTGTTGGAGACATCTATAACCCAGGGTCAACCATTTGATCACTTACAACATTCAAATGTAAATTTACAGATCAACCTTTAATGTCGGCTACATATCACAAGACTCATCACAGTTGATCATCACCTCGTAAAATGTATTTTCTTAGCCTTTTGTATTTTTCAGAATAGCTCCTGTTTTCCCCAGTCCATTCACTATGACAGCACAGACACATGCCATGCTGCTATTTGACCATATGACCTCACCTGAGAGTCTGAAAAAACAGTCTTGCTGTGAAATCCAAAATTCCTAAGAAGTTGCTGTTTGCAGTAATCCCAAATCCCTACAATGTTAATGTAGGGGCGGCCCTATAGCCTAATCCTTAGAGGAGAAATCACATGCAGAGAGCATTGTTCATTTGCTGGTCTCTTGAGAAACTTTTGACAAAGGCTATGGGGCTGTTCTGGCCAATGTTTGAAATATTAAGAAAAAATAAGATAATTTAAACATACATAGTTTGCTCTGTTTATTTTATTTAACCTTTATTAACGCTCTAACCACTAGGCTACCCTGCCACTCTGTGTGCTTGCCTCAGTGTAAATACCTGAGAGAGTCACTACCAGGTGTGGATGAGAGAACATGGCAATTCCAAGAGAGGGAAATAGTTTTCCTTTTCAGAGTTTAAAAAGTTTAGACATTTTTCTCCACCTGGGGAGAGAAAGCACCTGTGGCCTTCATCCAAACACACACGTACACATCTCATTCCGCCAAACACAAAACCATAGCTCAAAGCCCAGAGGAAATGTGTCACTATTGCTTTACTGCGTTTCCACTTCTTAAAGGAACTCTGTTCTGTTCCCAGACTAATAAATATAAAGTCATTAAAACTCTGTTCTGTTCCCAGACTAATAAATATAAAGTCATTAAAACTCTGTTCTGTTCCCAGACTAATAAATATAAAGTCATTAAAACTGTGTTCTGTTCCCAGACTAATACATATAAAGTCATTAAAACTGTGTTCTGTTCCCAGACTAATACATATAAAGTCATTAAAACTCTGTTCTGTTCCCAGACTAATAAATATAAAGTCATTAAAACTGTGGCCTACCCAGGCCTGATATATAAGACACCAGACTAATAAATATAAAGTCATTAAAACTCTGTTCTGTTCCCAGACTAATACATATAAAGTCATTAAAACTCTGTTCTGTTCCCAGACTAATAAATATAAAGTCATTAAAACTCTGTTCTGTTCCCAGACTAATACATATAAAGTCATTAAAACTCTGTTCTGTTCCCAGACTAATAAATATAAAGTCATTAAAACTGTGTTCTGTTCCCAGACTAATAAATATAAAGTCATTAAAACTCTGTTCTGTTCCCAGACTAATACATATAAAGTCATTAAAACTCTGTTCTGTTCCCAGACTAATAAATATAAAGTCATTAAAACTCTGTTCTGTTCCCAGACTAATACATATAAAGTCATTAAAACTCTGTTCTGTTCCCAGACTAATAAATATAAAGTCATTAAAACTGTGTTCTGTTCCCAGACTAATAAATATAAAGTCATTAAAACTGTGTTCTGTTCCCAGACTAATAAATATAAAGTCATTAAAACTCTGTTCTGTTCCCAGACTAATACATATAAAGTCATTAAAACTGTGTTCTGTTCCCAGACTAATAAATATAAAGTCATTAAAACTGTGTTCTGTTCCCAGACTAATAAATATAAAGTCATTAAAACTGTGTTCTGTTCCCAGACTAATAAATATAAAGTCATTAAAACTGTGTTCTGTTCCCAGACTAATACATATAAAGTCATTAAAACTGTGTTCTGTTCCCAGACTAATAAATATAAAGTCATTAAAACTGTGTTCTGTTCCCAGACTAATAAATATAAAGTCATTAAAACTCTGTTCTGTTCCCAGACTAATAAATATAAAGTCATTAAAACTGTGTTCTGTTCCCAGACTAATAAATATAAAGTCATTAAAACTGTGTTCTGTTCCCAGACTAATAAATATAAAGTCATTAAAACTGTGGCCTACCCAGGCCTGATATAAGACACCAGACTAATAAATATAAAGTCATTAAAACTCTGTTCTGTTCCCAGACTAATAAATATAAAGTCATTAAAACTCTGTTCTGTTCCCAGACTAATACATATAAAGTCATTAAAACTCTGTTCTGTTCCCAGACTAATAAATATAAAGTCATTAAAACTCTGTTCTGTTCCCAGACTAATAAATATAAAGTCATTAAAACTCTGTTCTGTTCCCAGACTAATACATATAAAGTCATTAAAACTGTGTTCTGTTCCCAGACTAATAAATATAAAGTCATTAAAACTGTGTTCTGTTCCCAGACTAATAAATATAAAGTCATTAAAACTCTGTTCTGTTCCCAGACTAATACATATAAAGTCATTAAAACTGTGTTCTGTTCCCAGACTAATACATATAAAGTCATTAAAACTCTGTTCTGTTCCCAGACTAATAAATATAAAGTCATTAAAACTGTGTTCTGTTCCCAGACTAATAAATATAAAGTCATTAAAACTGTGTTCTGTTCCCAGACTAATAAATATAAAGTCATTAAAACTGTGTTCTGTTCCCAGACTAATAAATATAAAGTCATTAAAACTCTGTTCTGTTCCCAGACTAATAAATATAAAGTCATTAAAACTGTGTTCTGTTCCCAGACTAATAAATATAAAGTCATTAAAACTGTGTTCTGTTCCCAGACTAATACATATAAAGTCATTAAAACTCTGTTCTGTTCCCAGACTAATAAATATAAAGTCATTAAAACTGTGGCCTACCCAGGCCTGATATATAAGACACCAGACTAAGGGACTTATTCAGACATTAAATATCGGAGACAAGTGGCGTATTATCCCATTGGAGATGTCTTTCTTTGTAAGGAATTTACTTTAAGGCTTAAAGACACTTGCCCGTTCCGGCAAGTCAGGACTATTTTTGGGTTGCCCGAAGAGTTCCATCATTTATGGAATTATTTGCTGTCGGGCAAGTTGAGCCTGCTCTGAGAATATTGTATTCCTGTGCTGATCTTTCCAATTCCCCCTTACCTGTACATTCTAATAAACAAGGATTCCAAAAGGGTTCTTCAGCTGTCCCCATAGAATAACCCTTTTTGGTTCCAGGTAGAACTCTTTTGGATTCCATGTAGAACCCTCTGTCGAAACATTTTCTAAAATTGTAGGTGAAAAGGATGACACCATATGGCGCTTCAGCATGTAAATAGCTCATTTACATTTGCGCCTGCAAAAAGGGTTATCCTATGGGGACATCCGAAGAACCCTTTAGGAATCCTCGTTTCTAAGAATGTACACCATAAGGGGGAATCAGAAAGATCAGAACATAAATTATTTGAATTTTGGTTGTTACAAAATTCTCAGAGCAGGCTGAACTTTGCCAGCAGCATACCACCCTGCATACCACTGCTGGCTTGCTTCTGAAGCTAAGCAGGGTTGGTCCTGGTCAGTTCCTTTGATGGGAGACCAGATGCTGATGGAAGTGGTGTTGGAGGGCCAGTAGGAGGCACTCTTTCCTCTGGTCTAAAAAAAATGTCCCAATTCCCAATGGTAGTGATTGGGGACACTACCTGTTGATGGAAGTTAAGCTAGCCTGTTGATGGAAGTTAAGCTAGCCTGTTGATGGAAGTTAAGATAGCCTGTTGATGGAAGTTAAGCTAGCCTGTTGATGGAAGTTAAGCTAGCCTGTTGATGGAAGTTAAGCTAGCCTGTTGATGGAAGTTAAGCTAGCCTGTTGATGGAAGTTAAGCTAGCCTGTTGATGGAAGTTAAGCTAGCCTGTTGATGGAAGTTAAGCTAGCCTGTTGATGGAAGTTAAGCTAGCCTATTGATGGAAGTTAAGCTAGCCGCTAACCTAGTACTATTCAGACTGGGCTAGTAGAAAATGTATCAAACGTGCCTGGCTGGCCAGTTCCCAAAATCCATAGAGGGAAATCCACTCAAATCTTTTGGGTATTTCTTTCATGAGTCCACTCCTTGATACAGTCCTGAAATGTTTTGGGTATTTCTTTCATTAGTCCACTCCTTGATACAGTCCTGAAATGTTTTGGGTATTTATTTCATGAGTCCACTCCTTGATACAGTCCTGAAATGTTTTGGGTATTTCTTTCATGAGTCCACTCCTTGATACAGTCCTGAAATGTTTTGGGTATTTCTTTCATGAGTCCACTCCTTGATACAGTCCTGAAATGTTTTCCATGTCAGCAGTCAATTTATCCAGATATTTTGCATCATCTTGATGATGTGGCCAGTGACATTTAGCTTCTTAAAAGTCTAATATCTTGAATTCTAGACTGCTGACGTGTGAAACATTTTGAGACCGTGTCAACAACGGACTAATGAAATAAACGTTTCCGCCCCGTCTGAAAAGTACTAGCTTCGGGCTAGCTGCTAGCTGCTAGCTTAACTTCCACCCCTTTATTAATACCAACACATATTTTCTCTTCTCATCTTAGTCAAACAGGGATGGATATGTGAATGACGAATAAACTTGCATGAAACCAAAGTTATGGTTCTGTTCTTGGGCAGGTGTGTGTGTGTGTACAGCTGTGTTGGGTCAGTGCAGTGCCACTGTTGACAGAAGTGCTTTGCAGCCATTTCTGAGTGTAGGCTACTGGTCTGTACATCGCCATATCTGAGTGTAGGTTACTGGTCTGTACATCGCCATATCTGAGTGTAGGTTACTGGTCTGTACATCGCCATATCTGAGAGTAGGTTACTGGTCTGTACATCGCCATAGGTGAGTGTAGGCTACTGGTCTGTACATCGCCATTGGTGAGTGTAGGCTACTGGTCTGAGTGTAGGCTACTGGTCTGAGTATAGGCTACTGGTCTTGTTTCACGTTTCTAAAGTAGCCTAAAGGCATTCTCCCAATAGCCATATCCCACAATAATGGTTATATTGTTGAAATTGCAAGAAAAATAGTGAGAAAATAAACGACAACAGCAGAAAAGGGTGGAGGTAGGGAGGAGAGTAAACGTCAGCTTATTGGACCAGGCACGCTGCTGATATCTGGTCCCTGATACAGGGACATGTGTGCGTCCGTCTGAGTGTGTGTAACAGTTATAACTTTAGACCGTCCCCTCGCCCATACCCGGGCGCGAACCAGGGACCCTCTGCACACATCAACAACAGTCACCCTCGAAGCATCATTACCCATCGCACAACAAAAACCGCGAACCTTGCAGAGCAAGGGGAACCACTACTTCAAGGTCTCAGAGTAAGTGACGTTACCGATTGAAACGCTATTTAGCGCGCACCACCGCTAACTAGCTACCCGTTTCACATCCGTTACATGTGCACGTAGCCGAGTGGGCGGTTGTCAATCTGGTATTGCTTCTCTGTGTGTCTCCAACGCTTTCCTCTATTCGTCACACTGCACCATCCAACGACGACGTCGAGTGACCATAGGGGGGCACACAGCGACGCAGGGGAACTGAAATGTAAACGCGCAACAATTGATCATAACCATCCGACTTGTCAGCCTCTCATCTCCAGTGGAGTCGCGGTGAGACAGCGGACACATATGTCTCACTTATATAGCTGCTGTGGACCATATTGAGCTGAAATTGATTCACGCCAGAGGGTCAATAATGTTATAAGATAAACACCGGAAAGCTTCCACTCACGTGTTTGTATAGTTTCTATGAAAACTGTAGATTTTTGTATTTTTATACCCGTGTTTTTGTGCGTTCTTCGTGTTTGTTCAGCAACTCTCCTTTCTAAACACACATCATCACAATACGCGGATTGCGTGCTCAGTGTGTGTGATAAAGAAATTACATTATAGGAATAATTCACTCAGAGGATAAGAGGTGTAACGTTACGTCGTTTAGCTCAGTCACTCCTCACCGGCGCCCGTTCGTCCCAGTCTGCTTCGGGTCTCTCCGCCATCGGGAGTTTCCCTACCTCGGTTTGGTCCGATCGTTGTTCTTCCCAGTGAACTGCAGAAGAGCGAGCTCGCGCTACCCGGTAAAAGATTATGTCGGTGTTGATCCCGGATGACCGGGCATTCAGCAGCTTCAAGGAGGAGTGCGGGAGTGAGGAGGGCTGGAGTCTGACCTACAATAAGACGGACATGACAGTGTGGACTCAGACTATAGGAGGAGACGAGGAGAAGTCACTCCACAAGATTAAGGTGAGAACAGGGTAGGCCGGTACTCAGGTGAATGGAAAAATGTGAGGAATAGAGGACATCATATGGGTTACCTCGGTCACACAGTCCCATAGCACACATCATAATGTCCTAAACTGAAACCCTTTCATAATATTACTCAAAGGAGGGAAAGGAAGAGTTATTTACAGGGAAAAAAGGAAATCTAGATTGTTAAAGTATTGGGCCAGGGCCAGGGTCAGGTGTGTGCTGCATGTATCCGGGTCTGTGGCAGGACAGCGGACAAACAGGTGTTCTCACATGGAGTTGTTTGAGGAAGGGAGGTGGAGGGGAGGGGACATTGAAGGTGAAAGAGGAAATGTGTGTACTGTACACATGATTAATCAGCTCTGACGTCACTCTAGTGTAAACTCAGGTGTGTGTGTGTGTGTGATGTAAGAAACTGCAGGTGAGAGTCTTGTTCCGTTTCCCACAGAGATAGATTCCTGTTCTGCAACCTGTGAGTGCAGGTACATTAACTGACACATTCTTTTTGACAGACATGACCGTCAGTTGTGGCACCTGGTGGGGTAGTGGTCATAGAGAAGGAAACATATGGTATGTAGGCAGTCAACCTGTTTCATTAGCTGTCATCTATCTGTCTCTAAGTGTCCGTTTGCCTGATTTGTCACAGAGTGCGTAATGTCACAGAGTGGGTAATGTCACAGAGTGGGTAATGTCACAGAGTGGGTAATGTCACAGCGCGGGTAATGTCACAGCGCGGGTAATGTCACAGCGTGGGTAATGTCACAGAGTGGGTAATGTCACAGAGTGGGTAATGTCACAGAGTGGGTAATGTCACAGTGTGGGTAATGTCACAGAGTGGGTAATGTCACAGTGTGGGTAATGTCACAGTGTGGGTAATGTCACAGCGTGGGTAATGTCACAGCGTGGGTAATGTCACAGCGTGGGTAATGTCACAGCGTGGGTAATGTCACAGAGTGGGTAATGTCACAGCGTGGGTAATGTCACAGCGTGGGTAATGTCACAGTGTGGGTAATGTCACAGCGTGTATAATGTCACAGCGTGTGTAATGTCACAGCGTGGGTAATGTCACAGAGTGGGTAATGTCACAGCGTGGATAATGTCACAGCGTGAGTAATGTCACAGAGTGGATAATGTCACAGAGTGGGTAATGTCACAGAGTGGGTAATGTGTGCTTAAGGAGAGGCCGTGTCTCTCTCTGCACTCATAGCCATAGGGGATAAAGGTGTGAGACTGTGTGTTTGTGTTTTTGCTCAGTTAAGAGAGGGCAGGATACACTGATGGGAGTAGCCCTCAAACCCATTACATCCTTGTGTGTGTCTCTCTAAACCCTGATGTGTTCCCACTGAGGGGGCTGTTGTAGTGTTCCCACTGAGGGGGCTGTTGTAGTGTTCTCACTGAGGGGGGCTGTTGTAGTGTTCCCACTGAGGGGGCTGTTGTAGTGTTCCTACTGAGGGGGCTGTTGTAGTGTTCCTACTGAGGGGGCTGTTGTAGTGTTCCTACTGAGGGGGCTGTTGTAGTGTTCCCACTGAGGGGGCTGTTGTAGTGTTCCTACTGAGGGGGCTGTTGTAGTGTTCCCACTGAGGGGGCTGTTGTAGTGTTCCCACTGAGGGGGCTGTTGTAGTGTTCCTACTGAGGGGGCTGTTGTAGTGTTCCTACTGAGGGGGCTGTTGTAGTGTTCCCACTGAGGGGGCTGTTGTAGTGTTCCTACTGAGGGGGCTGTTGTAGTGTTCCTACTGAGGGGGCTGTTGTAGTGTTCCCACTGAGGGGGCTGTTGTAGTGTTCCTACTGAGGGGGCTGTTGTAGTGTTCCCACTGAGGGGGCTGTTGTAGTGTTCCCACTGAGGGGGCTGTTGTAGTGTTCCCACTGAGGGGGCTGTTGTAGTGTTCCTACTGAGGGGGCTGTTGTAGTGTTCCCACTGAGGGGGCTGTTGTAGTGTTCCCACTGAGGGGGCTGTTGTAGTGTTCCTACTGAGGGGGCTGTTGTAGTGTTCCCACTGAGGGGGCTGTTGTAGTGTTCCCACTGAGGGGGCTGTTGTAGTGTTCCCACTGAGGGGGCAGTTGCAGTGTTCCCACTGAGGGGGGCAGTTGCAGTGTTCCCACTGAGGACTATAGCAGTAGAGAACAGTGACATGTAAAGAGGAATTGAAACCCGGGGAGAGGTCCATAGTGTTGTTATTATCAGCATCATTATCATCAACAATCTAATAGCCAGTAACCATTGGTCAGCCATATCATCAGCATTATACTGACACACACACACACACACACACACACACTCACACTAAGGCAGCAGAGCTATCCTTCTGTATGTAAATGTGAACGGTGTGTGTGTCATATGTGGGTGGCTTGATAGTCTGTCAGACTGCTGGGTACCGTTTGGTCTTTCCCCAGCCCACACACACCCTGAGGACTGAGGGAACCCCTACTCACTGATGGTATACAGATACACACTCATCCCCTCTCATCCTTCTCTTCCACGTTCCTCTACCCGTGTCCAGCAGAACAGATGAGCTTTGACAGGCCTGGGGGGGGGGGGGGGGGGGGGTAGACTGGGAAAAGGAGGAATGTTGGATTAAACACAGCAGCTGACTGTCTGATGCAGGGGGGAGGGTGTGTGTGTGTGTGTGTATCAGGTTAGAGGTCGTGTATCATGTGACTGTGAGCATGCAGTGTCTGGCCCACAGGACTCTTGTCAATGGACGGTTCACAAACACCATTCTCCATGTCTCTCTCTCTCTCAATTCAGTCGAAGGGGATTTATTGTCATGGGAAACATATGTTTACGTCGCCAAAGCAAGTGAACTAGATCATAAACCAAAGTGAAATAAACAATCAGAAATGAGCAGTAAACATCACAAAAGTTTCAAAGGAATAGAGACATTTCAAATGTCATTGTCTTTATACAGTGGTAGAACGATGTACAAATAGTTTAAGTACAAAAGGGAAAATAAAGAAATATCGATTGTATTTACAATGGTGTTTGTTCTTCACTGGTTGCCATTTTCTTGTGGCAACAGGTCACACATCTAGCTGCTGTGATTGCACACTGTGGTATTTCACTCAAATTGGATTTGTTTTCGAATTCTTTGTGGATCTGTGTAATCTGAGGGAAATATGTGTCTCTAATATGGTCATACATTTGGCAGGAGGTTAGGAAGTGCAGCTCAGTTTCAACCTCATTTTGTGGGCAGTGTGCACATAGCCTGTCTTCTCTTGAGAGCCATGTCTGCCCACCGTGGCCTTTCTCAATAGCAAGGCTATGCTCACTGAGTCTGTACATAGTCAAAGCTTTCCTTAAGTTTGGGTCAGTCACAGTGGTCAGGGATTCTGCCACTATGTACTCTCTGTTTAGGGCCAAATAGCATTCTAGTTTGCTCTGTTTTTTGTTCATTCTTTCCAATGTGTCAAGTAATCATCTTTTTGTTTTCTCATGATTTGCTTGGGTCTAATTGTGTTGCAGTTGCTGTCCTGGGGCTCTGTGGGGTGTGTTTGTGTTTGGGAACCGAGGCCCAGGACCAGCTTGCTTAGGGGGACTCTTCTCCAGGTTCATCTCTCTGTAGGTGATGGCTCTGTGGGGTGTGTTTGTGTTTGTGAACAGAGCCCCAGGACCAGCTTGCTTAGGGGACTCTTCTCTAGATTCATCTCTCTGTAGGTGATGGCTTTGGTATGGAAAGTTTGGGAATCAATTCCTTTTAGGTGGTTGTAGAAGGCCCTTCTTGCCTTGTCTCTCAGATTGTTCACAGCTTTGTGGAAGGTACCTGTGGCGCTGATGTTTAGGCCGAGGTATGTATAGTTTTTTTGTGTGGTCTAGGGCAACGGTGTCGAGATGGAATTTGTATTTCTGGTCCTGGTGACTGGACCTTTTTTGTAACACCATTATCTTTGTCTTACTGAGATTTACAGTCAGGACCCAGGTCTGTCAGGGCCCAGGTCTGGCAGAATCTGTGCAGAAGATCTAGGTGCTGCAGTAGGCCCTCCTTGGTTGGTGACAGAAGCACCAGATCATCAGCAAACAGCAGACATTTGTCTCTCCTGTCCTCATCAGTAGAGGAGTATACTGAATGACTTTAACAGAATTACAGTGATGTCTTCTCTCTCCCTCCCTCTCTTTTTTCCTCTCCTGTTTCAATCTGCCCTGCGGACACAATCACTCCATTATTCTCTCAGCTCCATTGTGACTTTTAAGTCCTTAGTCCAACACACACACACACACACACACACACACACACACACACACACACACACACACACAGCTCATTCCTACAAACACAGACCCACAAGGCTGTTGATAGGTAGTGCGCTGCTTTTGGTCTGGGTTATCCCCATGTAGCTGGGGTTAAAAGTAGTGCCCTCTATGGCTTTCTCCACTCCACTCACTTTTTAAGAGCCTGACGTTGTGCCCATGGTTTTACTATTAAACTGCCCCTCCCCCACCCCACAAACACACACACACACACACAAGTGTGTGTTTGGTCAAATAACGGTAGGTTTGTGTGTGTGTGTATGACTGTGTGTGTTGACTAGTTATTAAATGTGTCTCTCCTGCAGTGTCGGATGGCGTGTAAGGACGTGCCAGCTGAGACCATGTACGATGTTCTCCATGACATCGAGTACCGGAGGAAATGGGACGCGAACGTCATCGAAACCTTCGACATCGGAAAACTCACTGTTAACGCAGACGTGGGCTACTACTCCTGTACGACACACGCACGCACGCACGCACACACATACACACACACACACACACACACATATTCAGTGTGTGTATGTTAATGAGGCTCCTCCTCGTCTGTGTCTAGGGAAGTGTCCCAAGCCGCTGAGGAACCGTGACGTCATCACGCTGCGCTCTTGGCTGCCCACTGGCAGTGATTACATCATCATGAACTACTCTGTCAAACATGCTGTAAGTATAAACATGTACAGGGAGAGAGTATCCTGGTCCAGAACCCTGTACTATACCTTCTCCCTCAGGGCTATCCAACCCTGTTCCTATACTATAACTCTAACTATAACTGGTTGTGTGATGCTCTACAGGAAGAAACAGAAGAGAACAGACCTGAAGCCTAGTCTCCCTCAGGGCTCTCCAACCCTGTTCCTGTACTATACCTTCTCCCTCAGGGCTCTCCAACCCTGTTCCTATACTATAACTCTAACTATAACTGGTTGTGTGATGCTCTACAGGGAGAAACAGAAGAGAACAGACCTGAAGCCTAGTCTCCCTCAGGGCTCTCCAACCCTGTTCCTGTACTATACCTTCTCCCTCAGGGCTCTCCAACCCTGTTCCTATACTATAACTCTAACTATAACTGGTTGTGTGATGCTCTACAGGGAGAAACAGAAGAGAACAGACCTGAAGCCTAGTCTCCCTCAGGGCTCTCCAACCCTGTTCCTGTACTATACCTTCTCCCTCAGGGCTCTCCAACCCTGTTCCTATACTATAACTCTAACTATAACTGGTTGTGTGATGCTCTACAGGGAGAAACAGAAGAGAACAGACCTGAAGCCTGGTCTCCCTTGACGTCAGTGGGAAAATGCTACAGTGGGACTGTCCACTCTATTTAAATGAACATGTCTTGGAGTATCTTCACTGGTTGTGTTTGTCTACGTAGGTGCAGTTTGATAAAGGTGTGTCGTGTGTGTGTCACGTGTTTAAATTTTAAGTGGACTATTTGCTCACTTTAGTAAGATTTGTATTTGGTTAAATAATCCTCTGGCATTTGAATAAAGCTTTATTGGTCCGTGCCACTGCTAATGCTGGACAAAGCCTGTGTGTGCGCTGGATAGGGCAGTGGTAGCTCCGGGTTAGATCACTCAGACAGTACAGTGGCTCAATGCCAAACTGAAAATGTATCTCCTTCCAATCTGTCCTTCAGAATCTGTCCTTCAGGACCTTTGAGAAGTTGAAAGCAAGATGGTAGAACCTTGACTTGAGCTTATTGGAGGAGCCTTCTAGAACCCTTATAATACCACTCTCCTTTCTCCTGTTCAATCAGACCTGACAAGACTAGTAACCTAGGGCAGAAAGGTAGGGGATAACGGTTTGGTTTGGAATTAGGCCCACATGCTGTGGTTGTTTTTCTGCCCAGTGGAAGAAGACAGCGAGATCGAGGCATCCTGTCTAGAAGGAAGCACTCAACATGTTTCTCTTTCTTTTTCTCTCTCTCTCTCTCTCGTGTGCTGTGTGTGTGTGAGTGAGTGATCAATGTTAAGTGGAAAACTCACGTGACTGCTGCTGCTGTAAGCTTACACACGCAAACACTCAACAAACCTGCAAGACACGATAAAGAACAACATACATACCAAACATCCACACAAACATAGCTACTTTTCTCACATTGAGTTTAGTGAGGGTTATTGGGTTTAGTGGGAGGTGAGGGTTATTGGGTTTAGTGGGAGGTGAGGGTTATTGGGTTTAGTGGGAGGTGAGGGTTATTGGGTTTAGTGGGAGGTGAGGGTTATTGGGTTTAGTGGGAGGTGAGAGTTATTGGGTTTAGTGGGAGGTGAGGGTTATTGGGTTTAGTGGGAGGTGAGAGTTATTGGGTTTAGTGGGAGGTGAGGGTTATTGAGTTTAGTGGGAGGTGAGGGTTATTGAGTTTAGTGGGAGGTGAGGGTTATTGGGTTTAGTGGGAGGTGAGACTTATTGGGTTTAGTGGGAGGTGAGACTTATTGGGTTTAGTGGGAGGTGAGGGTTATTGGGTTTAGTGGGAGGTGAGGGTTATTGGGTTTAGTGGGAGGTGGGGGTTATTGGGTTTAGTGGGAGGTGAGAGTTATTGAGTTTAGTGGGAGGTGAGGGTTATTGGGTTTAGTGGGAGGTGAGAGTTATTGGGTTTAGTGGGAGGTGAGGGTTATTGGGTTTAGTGAGAGGTGAGGGTTATTGGGTTTAGTGGGAGGTGAGGGTTATTGGGTTTAGTGGGAGGTGAGGGTTATTGGGTTTAGTGGGAGGTGAGGGTTATTGGGTTTAGTGGGAGGTGAGGGTTATTGGGTTTAGTGGGAGGTGAGGGTTATTGGGTTTAGTGGGAGGTGAGGGTTATTGGGTTTAGTGGGAGGTGAGGGTTATTGGGTTTAGTGAGAGGTGAGGGTTATTGGGTTTAGTGAGAGGTGAGGGTTATTGGACGAGACATGGTCAGATGACAGAGCTGTAGATCTACAGGAGAGGAGAGAGAATCACTTTACCCCTCCAGAATATATATTACTTTGTGCATTAAACTCTTGGTAAGTGAATATCATATTTTAAATTTAAACTCTGTTTAAGTGCAGGGCAGTTCATAATTTTTTAAAATTCAAATTCATTTTGATTGAATTGCTTTGGATATTTGCATGTGTTAAGGGTGTGTACTGGAGGCGAAGTCAGGTGCAGGAGAGCAGAGTGTCGTTAACAGTCACACTTTTCATTCCGGTCCAAACGAAAGCACATATGTACATAAAACGTGCCCAAAACACAGAACATTAACAGAAGTCTGGCGTGTAACAATACCCACATAACATCAAAACAATCACACACAAAGACCTGGAGGGGAACAGAGGACTAAATACATGCAGTGTGATTAGAGGATGAAAACCAGGTGTGTATGGAAACAAGACAAAACAAATGGAATATGAAAAATAGAGCGGCGATGGCTAGAAAGCCGGTGACGTCGATCGCCGAACGAACAAGGAGAGGAGCCGACTTCGGCGGAAGTCATGACAGCATGTTATGGCTGTATTGTGCACTCATGCAAAACAAACGCAAATATCTGCAGTCAATTGTATTTACAGCAATTGAACCTAGTGTCGGTGGTTGAGACCATTTCCTCAGATAGGGGTGTTCTGTGCTAACTAGGGCTGTTCCACTGTTCCTGTAGAAATACCCGCCAAAGAAGGACATGGTACGAGCTGTGTCCATCCAGACTGGCTACCTGATCCAGAGCCACGGACCGAACCACTGCACTCTTACCTACCTGGCACACGTGGACCCAAAAGGTAATACACACAAGACTCAGTGGAGGTTTCTGAGGGGAGGACGGCTCATAGTAATGGCTGGAATGGAGTCAATGGAATGGTATGAATCACATGGAAACCACATGTTTGATACCACTCCATTTTCTCCATTCCAGACATTTATTATCAGTCGTCCTCTCAGGAGCCACCAGGTGGTTAATGTGCTTGGAGAGTTAATGAATGATTCATACTCAGGACCTTCTTTCAACAGAAATCACCATAGTAACTATGGATCTGTAGGACAGGGACAGTCCCGCATCTCTCTCTCTCATTCTCCATCTCTCTCTCTCGTTCCCCATCTCTCGTTCTCCATCTCTCTCTCACGTTCCCCATCTCTCGTTCTCCATCTCTCTCTCACGTTCCCCATCTCTCGTTCTCAATCTCTGTCTCTCATTCTCCATCTCTCGATCTCCATCTCTCTCTCACGTTCCCCATCTCTCGTTCTCCATCTCTCTCTCTCATTCTCCATCTCTCGATCTCCATCTCTCACTCTCTTTTGTTCTCCATCTCTCTCTCTCTTGTTCTCCATCTCTCTCTCTCTCTTGTTCGCCATCTCTCTCTCTCGTTCTCCATCTCTCTCTCTCTTTTGTTCTCTATCTCTCTCTCTCTTGTTCTCCATCTCTCTCTCTCTTGTTCTCCATCTCTCTCTCTCTCTTGTTCTCCATCTCTCTCTCTCTTGTTCTCCATCTCTCTCTCTCTCTTGTTCTCCATCTCTCTCAATTCAATTCAATTTACTTTATTGACATGGCAAGTTCATTATAACTCACATTGTCAAAGTATACATATAATAATAGTAGTAGTGGACATGGGATTACCATTAACAACAACAACAATATTAATGAGAACAACAATACATTAAAGCAATGGTAGTGGACCAGTGTCAACATGACTGAGAAGACACATGCCATGGTATGAAAGACAAAACAAAACAAGATGGGAAATATTATCCACATTACATTGCACTTTTCACTGGCTGTCCCTCAGGTTGTGGCAGGAGGACACATTTGGTTGCCAAAACTGCACATTTTGGCTTTTCACCCAGTAAATATTTCTTCATCTTTTATAGTTTCAAATTCTTTGTATTGAATTATAATTTTGGGAAATAAATATTCTCTTAGGTCTGAGTATTTGTCACAGTGTAATAGGAAATGCAGCTCTGTCTCTACCTCTCCCCTGGAGCAAAGTGAGCACAGCCTGTCCTCTCTGGGCAGCCAGGTTTGTCTGTGACGACCGGTCTTTATAGCCAGACTGTCCTCTCTGGGCAGCCAGGTTTGTCTGTGACGACCGGTCTCTATAGCCAGACTGTCCTCTCTGGGCAGCCAGGTTTGTCTGTGACGACCGGTCTCTATAGCCAGACTGTCCTCTCTGGGCAGCCAGGTTTGTCTGTGACGACCGGTCTCTATAGCCAGACTGTCCTCTCTGGGCAGCCAGGTTTGTCTGTGACGACCGGTCTCTATAGCCAGACTGTCCTCTCTGGGCAGCCAGGTTTGTCTGTGACGACCGGTCTCTATAGCCAGACTGTCCTCTCTGGGCAGCCAGGTTTGTCTGTGACGACCGGTCTCTATAGCCAGACTGTCCTCTCTGGGCAGCCAGGTTTGTCTGTGACGACCGGTCTCTATAGCCAGACTGTGCTCTCTGGGCAGCCAGGTTTGTCTGTGACGACCGGTCTCTATAGCCAGACTGTGCTCTCTGAGTCTGTACCTAGTCAGTGTTTTCCTCAGTTTTCTATCAGTCACAGTGGTCAGATAGTCTGCCACCATGTACTGTCTGTTTAGAGCCAAATAGCATTGAAGTTTACTTGGATTTTGTGTGGTGTCTTTCCAATAGGTGATATGTTTTTGTTTTGTGTTGATTTGGTTGGGCCAGATTTTCTGAGTGCTGTCCTGAGACTCTATGGGGTTGGTTTGGGTTGGTGAACTGAGCCTCAGAACCAGCTGGCTGAGGGGACTGTAGACATTGTAGAGCTGTGTGATGGAATGTTTTGGGGTCACTTGTTTTTAGACGGTTATAAAATTTGATGGCTATTTTTTCTATTCGAATGAGGAGGGGGTATTGGCCCAATTCTGCTCTACATGCGTTATTTGGAGTTTTTCTTTGCACTTGCAATACAGTCTTGCAAAACTCTGCATGCAGTATTTCAATTGGATGTTTGTCCCATTTGGTGAATTCATTAATAGAGATTGGACCCCATACTTCACTGCCATATAGAGCAATTGGTTCTATAACTGATTGAAACATTTTGAACCAGATTCTAATTGGAATTTCAATTTTAATGTTCCTTTTAATGGCATAGAATGCTCTTCTTGCTTTGTCTCTCAGCTCATTCACAGCCATGTGAAAGCTACCTGTGTTGCTGATATTTAGTCCTAGATATGTGTAGTTTCACAGCCATGTGAAAGCTACCTGTGTTGCTGATATTTAGTCCTAGATATGTGTAGTTTTACAGCCATGTGAAAGCTACCTGTGTTGCTGATATTTAGTCCTAGATATGTGTAGTTTTTGGTGTGTTCTAATAGAACTGTGTCCAAATAGAATTTATATTTGTCATCCTGATTTCCGGACCTTTTTTGGAATATCATTATATAAAGTTTTTTTAGGTTAACGATCAGAGCCCAGGTCTGACAGAACCTGTGGTTAACGATCAGAGCCCAGGTCTGACAGAACCTGTGGTTAACGATCAGAGCCCAGGTCTGACAGAACCTGTGGTTAACGATCAGAGCCCAGGTCTGACAGAACCTGTGGTTAACAATCAGAGCCCAGGTCTGACAGAACCTGTGGTTAACGATCAGAGCCCAGGTCTGACAGAACCTGTGGTTAACGATCAGAGCCCAGGTCTGACAGAACCTGTGGTTAACGATCAGAGCCCAGGTCTGACAGAACCTGTGGTTAACGATCAGAGCCCAGGTCTGACAGAACCTGTGGTTAACGATCAGAGCCCAGGTCTGACAGAACCTGTGGTTAACGATCAGAGCCCAGGTCTGACAGAACCTGTGGTTAACGATCAGAGCCCAGGTCTGACAGAACCTGTGGTTAATGATCAGAGCCCAGGTCTGACAGAACCTGTGGTTAACGATCAGAGCCCAGGTCTGACAGAACCTGTGGTTAACGATCAGAGCCCAGGTCTGACAGAACCTGTGGTTAACGATCAGAGCCCAGGTCTGACAGAACCTGTGGTTAACAATCAGAGCCCAGGTCTGACAGAACCTGTGGTTAACAATCAGAGCCCAGGTCTGACAGAACCTGTGGTTAACGATCAGAGCCCAGGTCTGACAGAACCTGTGAAGATGATCTAGGTGCTGCTGTAACCCCTCTTTAGTGGGAGACAGCAGCACCAGGTCATCTGCGTACAGCAGACACTTGATTTCAGTGTTGTGTAGGGTGATACCAGGTGCTGCCGATTCTTCTAATGTTTTTGCCAATTCATTAATGTGTAGATGTTAAATAGTGTTGGACTTAATGGGCAGCCCTGTTTCGCTCCCCGTCCCTGAGAGAAGAAGTCTGTTTGCTTGTTGCCAATTTTAACCCCACATTTGTTTTTAGTGTACATTGATTTAATAGTATCATATGTTTTCCCTCCAATACCACTTTCTATTCGTTTAGAAAAAAGACCTTCGTGCCAAATTGAATCAAATGCTTTCTTGAAATATACAAAACACGAGTAGATTTTGCCTTTGTTTTGGTTTACTTGTTTATCAATTAGAGTGTGGAGGGTGTAAATGTGGTCTGTTGTACGATCATTTTTTTGAAATCCAATCTGGCTTCTTTTCAGGACGTTGTGTTCGTCAAGGAAATGATGTAGTCTGCTATTTATAATACTGCAGAGAATTTTCCCCAAGTTGCTGTTAACGCAAATTCCTCTGTAATTATTTGGGTCAAATTTGTCTCCATTTTTATAGATTGGTGTGATCAATCCCTGGTTCCAAATATCGGGGAAAATACCTGCAGTGAGGATATTGTTGAAGAGTTTGAGTATAGCCAATTTGTGGTCTGTACATTTGATCATTTCATTTAAAATAGCATCAGCACCACAGGCCTTTTTGGGTTGGAGACTGCATCGTTTTTCCAATAAATATTCTTCTGTAATTGGAGTATCCACAGGGTTCTGATAGTCTTTGACTGCTGATTCAAGGATTTGTAATGTTTCTTGTATATCTTTTTGTTCTGGGCTCTTTGTTATATTGCTGTAGAGGTTTGCAAAGTGATTTCTCCACATATCCCCATTTTGGAAAGCCAATTCCTCATGATGAGGTGTGTTTAATTTATTCCAATTCTCCCAGAAGTGGTTTGATTCTATGGATTCCTCAATTCCATCCAGTTGATTTATAATGTGCTGTTCCTTTTTTGTTCTTAGGGTGTGTTTGTGTTGCTTCAGTGTTTCCCCCTATTGAAGGTGTATATTTTTGTTGTCTGGTTCTCTGTGTTTTTGATTAGATATATTTCTCAATTACTTTCTTAGATTTTTGCAATCATTATCAAACCATTTTTCATTATCTGTTATTTCTGGTTTGCTCTTATGCTTCTTTAGATTAGCCAAGGAGGCTAATTTGACAAATATGAAGTTTATGTTCCAAACAGCCAAATTTACACCTTCATGGCTGAAGGAGAATATTAAGGCTAAAAAGTTGTCCAGGAGAGATTGCATTTTTGGGCTACTAATTGCTTTTTGGTAGATGTCTACTGTTTGCACTCCATCTATAGGCCTGTTTTGTACCATGTAATTTATTGGGCCGTGATGCTTCATGGTTGGGTTCTGCTCTTCTCAGATACACTGTGATTTTACTGTGGTCTGAGAGAGGTGTTAGTGGGCTGAGTGTGAAGGCTCTGAGAGACTCTGGGTTTAGGTCGGTGAGGAAGTAGTCTACAGTGCTGCTGCCAAGGGACGAGCTGTAGGTGTACCTACCAAAAGAGTCCCCTCTCAGCCTTCCATTGACTATGTACACTCATTTGGTTGGTGGGGGCTGGGCCAGTTGCTCCTCTCACAGCCTGTGCGTAACTCTGCCTTCCGGGCTGTGGCTCCTCCAGGTGTGGGTCTGCAGTGGGGGGCAGGGGGGGGGGGCCTCGTCTGGGTGGCTCTGAAGCTCTCTCTCTTGTTCTTGTTCTCTCTCTCGTTCTTGTTCTCTCTCTCTCGTTCTCCATCTCTCTTTCTCTCGTTCTCCATCTCTCTCTCTCTCGTTCTCCATCTCTCTCTCTCTTTCTCCATCTCTCTCTCTCGTTCTCCATCTCTCTCTCTCGTTCTCCATCTCTCTCTCTCTCTATCTCTCTCTCATTCTCCATTTCTCTCTCTCGTTCTCTCTCTCAATCTCCATCTCTCTCTCTCTTGTTCTCCATCTCTCTCTCTCTCTCTAGTTCTCCATCTCTCTCTCTCTCTCTCTCTCTCGTTCTCCATCTCTCTCTCTTTCTCCATCTCGCTCTCTCTCTCGTTCTCCATCTCTCTCTCTCTCGTTCTCCATCTCTCTCTCTCTCTCTCATTCTCCATCTCTCTCTCTCTCTCTCGTTCTCCATCTCTCTCTCTCTCGTTCTCTCAATTCAATTCAATTCAAGGGCTTTATTGGCATGGTAAACATGTGTTAACATTGCCAAAGCAAGTGAGGTAGATAATATATAAAGTGAATATATAAAGTGAAATAAACAATAAAAATTAACAGTAAACATCACACATACAGAAGTTTCAAAACAATGAAGACATTACAAATGTCATATTATATATATATATATATATATATATACAGTGTTTTAACAATGTACAAATGGTAAAGGACACAAGATAAAATAAATAAGCATAGATATGGGTTGTATTTACAATGGTGTGTGTTCTTCACTGGTTGCCCTTTTCTCGTGGCAACAGGTCACAAATATTGCTGCTGTGATGGCACACTGTGGAATTTCACCCAGTAGATATGGGAGTTTTTCAAAATTGGATTTGTTTTCGAATTCTTTGTGGATCTGTGTAATCTGAGGGAAATATGTCTCTCTAATATGGTCATACATTGGGCAGGAGGTTAGGAAGTGCAGCTCAGTTTCCACCTCATTTTGTAGGCAGTGAGCACATAGCCTGTCTTCTCTTGAGAGCCATGTCTGCCTACGGCGGCCTTTCTCAATAGCAAGGCTATGCTCACTGAGTCTGTACATAGTCAAAGCTTTCCTTAATTTTGGGTCAGTCACAGTGGTCAGGTATTCTGCCGCTGTGTACTCTCTGTGTAGGGCCAAATAGCATTCTAGTTTGCTCTGTTTTTTTGTTAATTCTTTCCACTGTGTCAAGTAATTATATTTTTGTTTTCTCATGATTTGGTTGGGTCTAATTGTGCTGCTGTCCTGGGGCTCTGTAGGGTGTGTTTGTGTTTGTGAACAGAGCCCCAGGATCAGCTTGCTTAGGGGACTCTTCACTAGATTCATCTCTCTGTAGGTGATGGCTTTGTTTTGGAAGGTTTGGGAATCGCTTCCTTTTAGGTGGTTATAGAATTTAACGGCTCTTTTCTGGATTTTGATAATTAGTGGGTATCGGCCTAATTCTGCTCTGCATGCATTATTTGGTGTTCTACGTTGTACACGGAGGATATTTTTGCAGAATTCTGCGTGCAGAGTCTCAATTTGGTGTTTGTCCCATTTTGTGAAGTCTTGGTTGGTGAGCGGACCCCAGACCTCACAACCGTAAAGGGCAATGGGCTCTATGACTGATTCAAGTATTTTTAGCCAAATCCTAATTGGTATGTTGAAATTTATGTTCCTTTTGATGGCATAGAATGCCCTTCTTGCCTTGTCTCTCAGATCGTTCACAGCTTTGTGGAAGTTACCTGTGGCGCTGATGTTTAGGCCGAGGTATGTATAGTTTTTTGTGTGCTCTAGGTCAATGGTGTCTAGATGGAATTTGTATTTGTGGTCCTGGTGACTGGACCTTTTTTGGAACACCATTATTTTGGTCTTACTGAGATTTATTGTCAGGGCCCAGGTCTGACAGAATCTGTGCATAAGATCTAGGTGCTGCTGTAGGCCCTCCTTGGTTGGTGACAGAAGCACCAGATCATTAGCAAACAGCAGACATTTGACTTCGGATTCTAGTAGGGTGAGGCCGGGTGCTGCAGACTTTTCTAGTGCCCGCGCCAATTCGTTGATATATATGTTGAAGAGGGTGGGGCTTAAGCTGCATCCCTGTCTAACCCCACGACCCTGTGTGAAGAAATGTGTGTGTTTTTTTTCCCATTTTAACCGCACACTTGTTGTTTGTGTACATGGATTTTATAATGTCGGTATGTTTTACCCTCAACACCACTTTCCATCAATTTGTATAGCAGACCCTCATGCCAAATTGAGTCGAAGGCTTTTTTGAAATCAACAAAGCATGAGAAGACTTTGCCTTTGGTTTGGTTTGTTTGGTCTCTCTCTCTCTCTTGTTCTCCATCTCTCTCTCTCTCGTTCTCCATCTCTCTCTCTCTCTCTCCTGTTCTCCATCTCTCTCTCTCGTTCTCCATCTCTCTCTCTCTCTCTCTCTCTCTCTCTCTCTCTCTCTCATTCTCCATTTCTCTCTCTCTCTCTCGTTCTCTCTCATTCTCCATCTCTCTCTCTCTCTCTCTTGTTCTCCATCTCTCTCTCCATCTCTCTCTCTCTCGTTCTCCATCTCTCTCTCTCGTTCTCCATCTGTCTCTCTCTCTCTCTCTCTCGTGCTCCATCTCTCTCTCTCGTGCTCCATCTCTCTCTCTCTCTCTCTCTCTCTCTTGTTCTCCATCTCTCTCTCTCTTGTTCTCGCTCTTGTTCTCTCTCTCAATTCAATTCAATTCAATTTGCTTTATTGGCATGACGTAACAATGTACATTTGCCAAAGCTTATTTTGGATATTTACAATATGAAAAAAAATGAGAATCAAACAACAGTAACCAAGGGTCAAAATAACCATATATTCAACAATAACAATAAGTATACAGTAGAGGACATGTGCAGGTTGATTGGTCTGTCAGACACTGTCCCTCAACTTATGGCAGGCAGCAATGAAGTGCGCTGCCAACCCACAGCTCTCTGCGTCCTCCCCCAACAGGACGGGTAGCCTACTCTCATCAGAGAGGTCTTAGAAACCTTGAATAAGGGTTTCAAATTTGGGGAAATGACACTCTCTAATTGTTTAATGTTTTTGACATTTTGTCAGGAAATGCAGCTCTGTCTCAGGTTCTGCTGTTGTGCAGTGGTTGCACAGCCTTTCCTCTACAGGGAGCCAGGTTCTGCTGTGGTGCAGTGGTTGCACAGCCTTTCCTCTACAGGGAGCCAGGTTCTGCTGTGGTGCAGTGGTTGTACAGCCTTTCCTCTACAGGGAGCCAGGTTCTGCTGTGGTGCAGTGGTTGCACAGCCTTTCCTACAGGGAGCCAGGTTTTCCTGTGTCTACCCTTCTCAATGGCAAGGCTGTGCTCACTGAGCCTGTACTTTGTCAAGGTTTTGATCAGTAACCATGGTCAAATATTTAGCCACAGTGTACTATCGATTTAGGGCCAGATTGCAGTGTATTTTTCTTTGTGTTTGTGTTTCCCAATAAGCAATGCAGTTTTGTTTTGACTGTGTTGTAATTTGGTTTATTCTGATTGATTGGATGTTCTGGTCCTGAGGCTTCAGTGTGTTAGTAGAACAGGTTTGTGAACTCAGCCCCAGGACCAGCTGGATGAGGGGACTGAGGCTTCAGTGCGTTAGTAGAACAGGTTTGTGAACTCAGCCCCAGGACCAGCTGGATGAGGGGACTGAGGCTTCAGTGTGTTAGTAGAACAGGTTTGTGAACTCAGCCCCAGGACCAGCTGGATGAGGGGACTGACGCTTCAGTGCGTTAGTAGAACAGGTTTGTGAACTCAGCCCCAGGACCATCTGGATGAGGGGACTGAGGCTTCAGTGTGTTAGTAGAACAGGTTAGTGAACTCAGCCCCAGGACCAGCTGGATGAGGGGACTGAGGCTTCAGTGTGTTAGTAGAACAGGTTTGTGAACTCAGCCCCAGGACCAGCTGGATGAGGGGACTCTTTTCTTTGCTCATCTCTTGGCATTGCAGGGCTTGGTAATGATATGAGAGGGGGTCACTGTATTTTAAATGTTTCCAAAACTTAATTGCTCTTTTTTGAGTTTTTATTATTAGTGGATATTGGCCTAATTCTGCCCTGCATGCAGTGTTTGTAGTTTTCCTCTGGACATGTAGGAGAATCTTACAGAACTCTGCATGCAGGGTTTCAGTGGGGTGTTTGTCCCATTTGATTAAATCTTGTTTTGCAAGTGGACCCCACACCTCGCTGCCATAAAGTGCAATTGGTTCAATGACATATTCAATTAGTTTTAGCCAAATTTTAAAAGGTCTTTCAATTTGAATGAGCTTTTTAATGGCGTAGAATGCCCTGCGTGCTTTCTCTCTCTGTTCATTCACTGCCTCATTAAGGTTTCCAGTTTAGCTTAGCCTTAAACCTAAGTAATTGTAGTGTGTGCAATACTCTATATATTTTGTACCAATTGAGAAATTTGGTCTAATTTCCTGAGATCTGTATCTTCTCTGGCTAATCATAATTTTAGTATTTTTGGGGTTTACTGCCAGGGCCCAGGTCTGGCAGTACTGCTCGAGCAGGTCCAGGCTCTGCTGTAGGCCATGTGCTGTGGGTGACAGCAGGCATAGGTCATCTGCGAAGAGTAGGCATTTAACTTCTGAATTGTGGAGACTAACACCAGGGGCTGAGGATTTTTCTAGAATAGTGGCCAAGTCGTTAATGTAAATATTGAAGAGTACAGAGCTCAGATTGCAACCATGACGAAGGCCCCACCCCTGGTTAAAGAATTCAGTTATTTTCTTACCAATTTTTATGCTGCACGTATTGCCAGTATACATTGATTTAATTATGTCATATGTTTTACCCCCTACACCACTTTCAATAACTTTGTAGAACAGTCCTGTATTCCAAATAGAATCAAATGCTTTTTGGAAGTCGATAAAGCAAGCATATATTTTGGTATTATTTTGGTGGACATGTTTATCTATCAGGGTGTGTAGGGTGTAAACATGATCAGTTGTGCGATGTTTTGGTATAAATTCAATTTGTCTTTTACTCAAGACATTGTGCTTATTAAGGAAGTTAAGTTGAACTCTTACATTTATAATACTACAGAAAACCTTTCCCAGGTTACTGTTCACACAAAAGCCTCTGTAATTGTTTGGGTCACATTTGTCTCCGTTCTTAAAGATTGGGGTTATGAGTCCTTGATTCCAGATGTCAGGGAAATAACCTACACTCAGGATCAAATTAAACCGTTTTAATATAGCCAATTTAAATTTTGCACTAGTGAGTTTGAGCATCTCATTTAGGATGCCATCAGGTCCGCAGGCTTTTTCAAATTTGAGAGCCTGAAGTTTCTTATAGAGCTCCTGGTCAGTAATAGTTTAGTTTCTTATAGAGCTCCTGGTCAGTAATAGTTTAGTTTCTTATAGAGCTCCTGGTCAGTAATAGTTTAGTTTCTTATAGAGCTCCTGGTCAGTAATAGTTTAGTTTCTTATAGAGCTCCTGGTCAGTAATAGTTTAGTTTCTTATAGAGCTCCTGGTCAGTAATAGTTTAGTTTCTTATAGAGCTCCTGGTCAGTAATTGTTTAGTTTCTTATAGAGCTCCTGGTCAGTAATAGTTTAGTTTCTTATAGAGCTCCTAGTCAGTAATAGTTTAGTTTCTTATAGAGCTCCTGGTCAGTAATAGTTTAGTTTCTTATAGAGCTCCTGGTCAGTAATAGTTTAGTTTCTTATAGAGCTCCTGGTCAGTAATAGTTTAGTTTCTTATAGAGCTCCTGGTCAGTAATAGTTTAGTTTCTTATAGAGCTCCTGGTCAGTAATAGTTTAGTTTCTTATAGAGCTCCTGGTCAGTAATAGTTTAGTTTCCTATAGAGCTCCTGGTCAGTAATAGTTTAGTTTCTTATAGAGCTCCTGGTCAGTAATAGTTTAGTTTCTTATAGAGCTCCTGGTCAGTAATAGTTTAGTTTCTTATAGAGCTCCTGGTCAGTAATAGTTTAGTTTCTTATAGAGCTCCTGGTCAGTAATAGTTTAGTTTCTTATAGAGCTCCTGGTCAGTAATAGTTTAGTTTCTTATAGAGCTCCTGGTCAGTAATAGTTTAGTTTCTTATAGAGCTCCTGGTCAGTAATAGTTTAGTTTCTTATAGAGCTCCTGGTCAGTAATAGTTTAGTTTCTTAGAGCCCCTGGTCAGTAATTGGGGAGTCCAGTGGATTTTGATTGTCCTTTATAGCTTTTTGTAATCCATTCAACTCCTCATGAATTTGTCGTTGTTCTGCGTTTGTGTCAATTTGAACGGTGTTGTAGAGTGTTTTAAAATGGGTTGTCCATATGTCACCATTTTCTATCGCTAATTCCTTGTTTCGATTTAAAAACGTTTTTTCCAATTTTGCCAGAAGTTGTTTGTGTTTATGGACTCCTCAATTAGTGTCAGCTGCTTGCTGTTGTACTGTGCTGTTTTGGTTCTGAGTGTTACATTTATAGAGTGTTAAAGTCTCACAGTAATGAAGGCGTAATATACCATTGTTTGGGTCTCTGTGCTTTTGGTTGGATAGTGTTCTAAGTTTTTTCCTTATAATTTTACAATCTGCATCAAAACAGTTGTCATCTGTGATCTTTTTTGTTTAGTTTTTTATCAATTTCAATTGTTCTCCTTTGCCGTTTGCCTGAATATATAGTTGATGTTTTTTACTGCTAGATTGATGCCTTCTTCACTGTGAGTGAATGTGGTATCCAGAAAGTTATCTAAGAGTGTTTGGATATTTTGGTTCCAGGTTGCTTTCTGGTATTCTTCTCTCTTTCTCTCGTTCTCCATCTCTCTCTCTCTCACTCTTTCACTCGTTCTCCATCTCTCTCTCTCTTTCTCTCGTTCTCCATCTCTCTCTCTCTCTCTTTCTCTCGTTCTCCAGCTCTCTCTCTCTCTCTTTCTTGTTCTCCATCTTTCTCTCTCTCTCTTTCTTGTTCTCCATCTCTCTCTCTCTCTCTCGTTCTCCATCTCTCTCTATCTCTCTCTCGTTCTCTCTCTCTCTCTCTCTCGTTCTCCATCTCTCTCTCTCTCTCTCTCTTGTTCTCCATCTCTCTCTCTCTCTCTCTTGTTCTCCATCTCTCTCTTTCTCTTGTTCTCCATCTCTCTCTCGCTTGTTCTCCCTCTCTCTCTCTCTCCCTCTCTCTCTCTCATTCTTGGTATCTCTCTCGTTCTTGGTCTCTCTCTCTCTCTCGTTCTCCATCTCTCTCGGTCTCCATCTCTCTCTTTCTCGGTCTCAATCTCTCTCTCTCTCTTGGTGTCCATCTCTCTCTCTCTCAGTGTCCATCTCTCTCTCTCTCTCTCTCTCGGTCTCCATCTCTCTCTCTCGGTCTCCATCTCTCTCTCTCGGTCTCCATCTCTCTCTGTCGGTCTCCATCTCTCTCTCTCTCTTGGTCTCCATCTCTCTCTCTCTTGGTCTCCATCTCTCTCTCTCTTGGTCTCCATCTCTCTCTCTCTTGGTCTCCATCTCTCTCTCTCTTGGTCTCCATCTCTCTCTCTCTCTTGGTCTCCATCTCTCTCTCTCTCTTGGTCTCCATCTCTCTCTCTCTCTCTTGTTCTCCATCTCTCTCTCTCTTGGTTTCCATCTCTCTCTCTCTCTCTTGTTCTCCATCTATCTCTCTTGGTCTCCATCTCTCTCTCTCTCTCTCTCTCTCCCTCTCTCTCTTGGTCTCCATCTCTCTCTCTCTCTCTCTCGATCTCCATCTCTCGTTCTCTCTCTCTCTCGGTCTCCATCTCTCTCCCTCTCTCTCGATCTCCATCTCTCGTTCTCTCTCTCTCTCGGTCTCCATCTCTCATTCTCTCTCTCTCTCGTTCTCTCTCTCTCTTGTTCTCCATCTCTCTCTCTCTCTCTTGTTCTTCATCTTGCTCTTTCTCTTGTTCTCCATCTCTGTCTCGCTTGTTCTCCATCTCTCTCTCTCTCTCTCTCTCTCGTTCTTGGTCTCTCTCTCTCTCTCTCTCTTGGTCTCCATCTCTCTCTCTTGTTCTCCATCTCTCTCTCTCTCTCTCTCTCTCTCTCTTTCTCCATCTCTCGTTCTCCATCTCTCTCTCTCGTTCTCCATCTCTCTCTTTTTCTCCATCTCTCGTTCTCCATCTCTCTCTCTCTTTCTCCAGCTCTCTCGTTCTCCAGCTCTCGTTCTCCAGCTCTCTCGTTCTCCATCTCTCTCTCTCGTACTCCAGCTCTCTCTCTCGTTCTCCATCTCTCTCTCATTCTCCAGCTCTCTCTCTCATTCTCCAGCTCTCTCTCTCGTTCTCCCTCTCTCTCTTTATTGCTTTTTCTCTGTTAAGATCTTAAAACTCTGAATATCTCGCCAACTAATTATCTGTAAATCACCCTTGAGCTATTTGACCCTGGATGACATGCCATGGTGTAACATCGAAATCTCTCCCTCTCTTCTTCCCTCACCCAGGTTCACTACCCAAGTGGGTTGTAAACAAGTCTTCCCACTTTCTGGCTCCCAAAGTAAGTACATTCCAGTCTGCTTATGCCTACACTTCCCAGCATTACACTCCCATCACCACATTATAATGCTGAGGCAAGGAGAGAGGGGAGAGATGGGGAGGATACATATGTGAGTGGCTGTTTGTGTCCATGCATTACCCTCTTACTCAGCAGAGTCTGGCTGGCAGGACTCAGCACACACGGGAGAACACCTATGTTTAATGTATGATCCCTCCTACGCATCCCTGGTCGAGAAGCGTGTGTGTTGAAATAGCCAATGGGGGATCTCAAGGGAATGAGGAATGATTAGGGAGAGCCCCAGATGCTTAGATCTCAAACAGATAGACAACACATTACAGCACAGATAGAAAACACACTACAGCACAGATAGACAACTCTCTCTCCATTACTAGGTTACTATATGGAGCAGACAACTCTCTCTCCATCACTAGGTTACTACATGGAGCAGACAACTCTCTCTCCATCACTAGGTTACTACATGGAGCAGACAACTCTCTCTCCATCACTAGGTTACTACATGGAGCAGACAACTCTCTCTCCATCACTAGGTTTCTACATGCAGCAGACAACTCTCTCTCCATCACTAGGTTACTACATGGAGCAGACAACTCTCTCTCCATCACTAGGTTACCACATGGAGCAGACAACTCTCTCTCCATCACTAGGTTACCACATGGAGCAGACAACTCTTTCTCCATCACTAGGTTACCACATGGAGCAGACAACTCTCTCTCCATCACTAGGTTACTACATGGAGCAGACAACTCTCTCTCCATCACTAGGTTACTACATGGAGCAGACAACTCTCTCTCCATCACTAGGTTACCACATGGAGCAGACAACTCTTTCTCCATCACTAGGTTACTACATGGAGCAGACAACTCTCTCTCCATCACTAGGTTACTACATGCAACAGACAACTCAATTCAAGTCTGCTCTGCTTCAAGTCTGCTGTTAATGATAATGCAGAGGATTTTCCCAAGGTTGACCAATATCCCACGGTAGTTATTGGGGTTAAATTTGTCTCCACTATTGTGGATTGGGGTGATCAGTCCTTGGTTCCAACACCACAGGCCTTTTTGGGTTGGAGGGTTTTTATTTTGTCCTGTAACTCATTCAAGGTAATTGGAGAATCCAATAGGTTCTGGTAGTCTTTAATAGTTAATTCTAAGATTTGTATTTAATCATGTATATGTTTTTGCTGTTTGTTCTTTGTTATAGAGTCAAAGAGATCTCAATTTTGGATAGATAATTCTTCCTGTTATTGTTTGTAAAGTGTTTTACAAATTTCCCAGCAGTGGTTAGATTCTATGGATTATTCAGTTACAAGGAGCTGATTTCTGACATGCTGTTCCTCCTTTTTCCGTAGTGTATTTCTGTATTGTTTTAGTGATTCACCATAGTGAAGATTGGTTTTGCATTCTTCATAAAACCATTTGTCATTATTGTTACTTTTCTTTTTTTTTCTGTTAGAAATGTTTTGATTTGATACGGAAGCTGAGAGGTCAAATATACTGTTTAGGTTTTCTACTGCCAAGTTTACACCTTCACTATTACAGTGGAACATTTTGTCCAGGAAGTTGTCTAGAAGGTATTGAATTTGTTGTTCCGTAATTGTTTTTTGGTAGATTTCTACACTACTTTCCTTCAATCTACAACATTTCTTAATGTTACTCAGTTCCTTTTGCTTTGATGCCTCATGATTGAGTATTACTCTGTTCAAATCAAATCAAATTTTATTTGTCACATACACATGGTTAGTAGATGTTAATGCGAGTGTAGCGAAATGCTTGTGCTTCTAGTTCCGACAATGCAGTAATAACCAACAAGTAATCTAACTAACAATTCCAAAACTACTGTCTTATACACAGTGTAAGGGGATAAAGAATATGTACATAAAGATATATGAATGAGTGATGGTACAGAACGGCATAGGCAAGATACTTGCTGTGATTTTGCTGTGGTCTGATAGGGGTGTCAGTGGGCTGACTGTGAACGCTCTGAGAGACTCTGGGTTGAGGTCAGTGATAAAGTAGTCTACAGTACTACTGCCAAGAGATGAGCTATAGGTGTACCTACCATAGGAGTCCCCTCGAAGCCTACCGTTATCTATGTACATACCCAGCATCTGACAGAGCTGCAGGAGTTGTGACCCGTTTTTGTTGGTTATGTTGTCATAGTTGTGCCTAGGGGGGCGTATGGGGGAGGGAATGCTGTCACCTCCAGGTAGGTGTTTGTCTCCCTGTGTGCTGAGGGTGTCAGGTTCTTGTCCGGTTCTGGCATTTAGGTCGCCACAGACTAGTACATGTCCCTGGGCCTGGGAAAATGATTGATTTCCCCCTCTAGGATGGAGAAGCTGTCTTCATCAAATAATGGGGATTCTAGTGGGGGGGATATAGGTAGCACACAGGAGGACATTTTTCTCTGTTAAGATCATTTCTTTTTACATTTCTAGCCAGATGTAAAATGTTCCTGTTTTGACTAATTTAATGGAGTGAGTTAGGTCTGCTCTATACCAAATTAGCATACCCCCTGAGTCCCTTCCCTGTTTCACACCTGGTAGTTTGGTGGATGGGATTACCAGCTCTCTGTAACCTAGGGGGCAACCAGTGGGTCCGTCTCCTCTATACCACCCACCTGGTAGTTTGGTGGATGGGACTACCAGCTCTCTGTAACCTAGAGGGCAACCAGTGGGTCCGTCTCAAACCAGGTTTCTTGTAGGATGATAATATCTTATTAGTGATTTCTTTGATGAAGTCTGGGTTCCTGCTCTTTATGCCTTAGACCTTGGATATTCCAGGATGACACTCCGTGGAAAAGTTTTTTTTCTTGTATATATTTGTTTAAGTCCATAAGGAGTCAAATCTGTGTCTTGTGAATGTCCTCAGTGGGTGTGGGGGGGTAGTCAGGAGGGCTATCAGGGTGACTGACAGGGGGCAGGTGCTCAGAGGGGGTGGGATCCCATGGTCTTGGGCTTCTTCATTTGTCTGTCCTGCTGTGTTGTGGATGCTATGGTCAGGGTCTGTGGCGCGCTGTTCTGCTGGCTTCTCTGTGGGGGTGGCCACCTCTCTAATGGGTTGTTCTCTGTCACACGCCATCCCCCTCACCCTCTCCTCCATCCCCCTCATCCTCTCCTCCAGCAGTCTGATCCTCTCCTCCATCCCCCTCACCCTCTCCTCCATCCCCCTCACCCTCTCCTCCAGCAGTCTGATCCTCTCCTCCATCCCCCTCACCCTCTCCTCCATCCCCCTCACCCTCTCCTCCATCCCCCTCACCCTCTCCTCCACCACCAGTCTGATCCTCTCCTCCATCCCCCTCACCCTCTCCTCCAGCAGTCTGATCCTCTCCTCCATCCCCCTCACCCTCTCCTCCATCCCCCTCACCCTCTCCTCCATCCCCCTCACCCTCTCCTCCACCACCAGTCTGATCCTCTCCTCCATCCCCCTCACCCTCTCCTCCATCCCCCTCACCCTCTCCTCCATCCCCCTCACCCTCTCCTCCAGTAGTCTGATCCTCTCCTCCATCCCCCTCACCCTCTCCTCCATCCCCCTCACCCTCTCCTCCACCACCAGTCTGATCCTCTCCTCCATCCCCCTCACCCTCTCCTCCATCCCCCTCACCCTCTCCTCCAGCAGTCTGATCCTCTCTTCTAGTGCTCTGTTCTTCTCCTGATCCTACTCTTTCTCCTGTTGAAGTTGTCTCACCACTGTCCAGAGTGCAGATATGTCCCTCTCCACCTCCAGCTCTCCGGGTCTGGTTAAGAGAGTGTTGTTGTGCTGGACTGTTGTCTGGGTCTGTGCTGACTGGAGTGTAGCTGGGTGAATTTATCCCTCATTTCAATGAGGCAGTAGTACTCTGTGCTGGGAGGTTGATTTTCCGCTGGGGGTTGCACGTCAGTGGGTTTATGTAATGAAGAGGTCTGGTCTGACCTGCTCGGGGTGGGGGTATCTTTCTCAAGGGAGAGCTTCTCCTGCTGGGCTAATTATTTGATTAGGTGAAAGTTTAGATTAGGTGAAAATTCTCTCCATCACTAGGTTACTACATGGAGCAGACCTGTCTCTCTCTCTCTCTCTCTCTCTCTCTCTCTCTCTCTCTCTCTCTCTCTGTCTCTCTCTCTATCTCTCTCTCTCTCACTCTCTCTGGAGCAGACAATTCTCTATAACCTTGGCTAAATGCATATCTCTCTGTCTGTATGTCTCTCTCTCTCTTTCTCTGTTTGTGTGTGTCACAGGCGATGAAGAAGATCAGTAAGGCGTGTCTGAAGTACGGAGAGTGGAAGCAGAGACACAACCCGGGATTCAAGCCATGGCTCTACCCTGAGCAGACTACACTACCCACAATCCCATTGTCCGAGCTTAGCATCCAGCACGCAGACAGCCTGGAGAACATTGACGAGAGTACACTCAGCGAGATGCAGACACGGGAGGAGAGAGATAGCGACTAACACCACACACACACACACACACCTCAGTAAGATCGGAGAGAGACGGTGACTAACACCACACACACCTCAGTGAGATTGGAGAGGAGAGAGACAGTGACTAACACCACACACACACACACCAGTGAGAATGGAGAGGACAGAGACAGTGACTAACACCACACACACCTCAGTGAGATCGGAGAGGACAGAGACAGTGACTAACACCACACACACACCTCTGTGAGATCGGAGAGGAGAGAGACAGTGACACAAACACACACCTCAGTGAGATTGGAGAGGACAGAGACAGTGACTAACACCACACACACACCTCAGTGAGATCAGAGAGGAGAGAGATAGTGACTAACACCAAACACACACCTCAGTGAGATCAGAGAGGAGAGAGACAGTGACTAACACCACACACACACCTCAGTGAGATCAGAGAGGAGAGAGACAGTGACTAACACCACACACACACCTCAGTGAGATCAGAGAGGACAGAGACAGTGACTAACACCACACACACACCTCAGTGAGATCAGAGAGGAGAGAGACAGTGACTAACACCACACACACACCTCAGTGAGATCGGAGAGGACAGAGACAGTGACTAACACCACCCACTTTCTCTTTCCTCTTCAGTTAGTCTCTTTGTCCTGAATCACTGCCTCTATTGCCCATTATACATGATGTGTCTCTGGATCACACGCACCCACGCACCCACACACCCACACACACACACACCCACACACAGGTCCACTCTCTTTTTCTCAACACTACAGTATGAATGTATGTAGAGTTCAATCTTAAATACAGATTCCTACAAAGGTTTTCATATTTAATTTGTGATCCGAGTCTTTCTTAAAGTGTGTGTGTGTGTGTTAAACGAGGTCTGACAAATGATTGACTTGATTAACAGATTGTTCTGGTCTGAATCTGTCACACTTACACACTGTTTAATGCCGCTTCTGCTGTGTGGCCTAGTTTGGACCCGGGATCCCCACTCTGGGTTGGCATGGCAACTCCCCGCTCAACTTAGCACCAGGGCTAGACAGGGAGGGGGAGGGAGGAGAGACCGAGAGAAAATGAGGGAGTGAAAACTCTGATGTAATTGTGGATCTGAATTGTTGGTGAGTTTGCCCTCCCCTGCAGTGCTCCCTCTGTTTGTTGGCCCAATTTCTCAAACACAGACATGGTTCAGTTGTTGAGTGGATCAGGGAAATCAGGAAGGTTACAATTAATCACATTATCTCTAAAGTAATGACGTTTTGTTATCATGGGCCTTATGGGACAGGTGAGTCTGAAATGGCTGTCTGAAGGGATAATATTCTTCATAGACTATCACAGTGTGAGTCACAATACCCATAAAACCTAGCGGTCAAACAGGGAAATGGTTCCAATCGTTTTTTCCACCATCCATTTTTCCCATAGGGAATTTTTAGAAACGCTTCAAATAAGGGCTGTGTTTCGTGTAGGCCTACCCTGGCGTGACGTTTTGTAGACCGTGTAAATCTCTCTAGGACAAGGTGACTTTTATCAATATATTCACCTGTATTTACCCACAAATGAAATGGTAATTAGCTTCAAATATGGCTATCATTAAAAAAAAACGACAAATGTCATGATCTGGATGAGACTGCTTCGATTTAAATATCTAATGTTAGCTAAATGTAGTAATTAATAAATTGGCTAAATTTGTTTAAATGTACCTGGTACCAGCTAGAGACGACGAGCAGGAGCTTTCTGGGATATGTGGTCTTGCCTGACGTCTACTTTGATGCTAATTAGCATTTTCGATTCAAAATCATTTTGAGCCAAATATATCAAGGTGCCACCAACCTCCTGTGGTAACGATAGATAGAGCTGCGTAATTAAATTCAGGATGAGTCGTCGGGCAACTGCAACCCCACATTCTTTATATAATGAACCCAAATTGTGACTCTTTACCACTGCCTCAGTGCCAATGCTTTCAAGCCTCCTATTGCTGGGCCAACCACACATGAAGAGCGAGGCAGAGGGTCTGTTCTGATATGAGTGAGTAAGGGAAGGCCTAGTTATAGGCTTACTCGTCAGCTGGCCTATAGAGATACAGTATGTAAAGCAGAAATATGCCTGTAGAGATACAGAATGTATAGCAGAAATATGCCTGTAGAGATACAGTATGTATAGCAGAAATATGCCTGTAGAGATACAGTATGTAAAGCAGAAATATGCCTGTAGAGATAGTATGTAAAGCAGAAATATGCCTGTAGAGATACAGTATGTATAGCAGAAATATGCCTGTAGAGATACAGTATGTATAGCAGAAATATGCCTGTAGAGATACAGTATGTAAAGCAGAAATATGCCTGTAGAGATACAGTATGTATAGCAGAAATATGCCTGTAGAGATACAGAATGTATAGCAGAAATATGCCTGTAGAGATACAGAATGTATAGCAGAAATATGCCTGTAGAGATACAGTATGTATAGCAGAAATATGCCTGTAGAGATACAGTATGTAAAGCAGAAATATGCCTGTAGAGATACAGAATGTATAGCAGAAATATGCCTGTAGAGATACAGAATGTATAGCAGAAATATGCCTGTAGAGATACAGTATGTATAGCAGAAATATGCCTGTAGAGATACAGTATGTAAAGCAGAAATATGCCTGTAGAGATACAGTATGTAAAGCAGAAATATGCTTGTAGAGATACAGTATGTAAAGCAGAAATATGCCTGTAGAGATACAGTATGTATAGCAGAAATATGCTTGTAGAGATACAGTATTTGAAGCAGAAATATGCCTGTAGAGATAGTATGTAAAGCAGAAATATGCCTGTAGAGATACAGTATGTATAGCAGAAATATGCTTGTAGAGATACAGTATGTATAGCAGAAATATGCTTGTAGAGATACAGTATGTATAGCAGAAATATGCCTGTAGAGATACAGTATGTAAAGCAGAAATATGCCTGTAGAGATAGTATGTAAAGCAGAAATATGCCTGTAGAGATACAGTATGTATAGCAGAAATATGCCTGTAGAGATACAGTATGTATAGCAGAAATATGCCTGTAGAGATACAGTATGTATAGCAGAAATATGCTTGTAGAGATACAGTATGTAAAGCAGAAATATGCCTGTAGAGATACAGTATGTATAGCAGAAATATGCCTGTAGATACAGTATGTATAGCAGAAATATGCCTGTAGAGATACAGTATGTATAGCAGAAATATGCCTGTAGAGATACAGTATGTATAGCAGAAATATGCTTGTAGAGATACAGTATGTAAAGCAGAAATATGCCTGTAGAGATACAGTATGTAAAGCAGAAATATGCCTGTAGAGATAGTATGTATAGCTCTGTCTCTCTTCAGAATTTGTATATCCTCCTGCTCTGAATTGAAGCTGGTATGGTAGTTGTCTGATGTCTCAGCCACTAGTCCTCATTGAGACATCATTGACTGGGCCAGCTTCTGCTCCGGGGACGGCGAGCAGGGGCACATACGGGGGTTGGCGCGATAAAAAGGATACACACTGTGCATGGTGGCCTGTCTCCCTGCCACCCCACACTGACCCCGCCACAGCTACTAGACCAGCGATGAGTCACCGTCTTCCTCTCTCCTCTCCTCCACCCCCTACCTTCCCCTCCACCCCTACCTTCCTCTCCTCCACCCCCTAACTTTCCCTCCTCTCCTCCACCCCTAACTTCCCCTCCTCTCCTCCACCCCCTACCTTCCCCTCCTCTCCTCCACCCCCTACCTTCCTCTCCTCCACCCCTACCTTTCCCTCCTCTCCTCCACCCCCTACCTTCGCCACCATCTCTTCACTATAGGCTATGCCTATACTTCCACACAGGTACAAGCCAATGGAATAGGTGTCATAGATTTATAATGTATAGTCTATTTTCTGCAGCATTGTCCTACCTAGAACATGATTCCTCTAGGACAATAAAGTTATGTTAGAATCTGCATCCAATATCTTTATTGTGTAGCCTAATCATAACACGTTGAATTTCTTTGTGGGGAAAAATGAAATAAGCCTATGCCACTTTCAGGGCAAAGAAGCTCTCATCCCATGAACAGTTATCCTCCCCACCTCAACACCACAGCAGTCACTTGTCACCCTCCTGAGGTTGAAAACGAAACTACACACCATCACAGAAATATGGACGTGGATACAATGTCCACTGTTATTCTTTGACAATGTTTCCACGCAGAATGGAACAATCATTTGTCAGAATGGCTCTATTGTTGCAAAGCACCTGACCGAATTTTCCAGAACAATGTTGCTACTTTCTAGAGATAGACGAACGTGTCAACATGTCCAGCATTAGCATGTCCAGAAATAAGTTGTTAGCCAAGGCTTCATCAACAAAATGTTACTGGTTTCATGATCAGGCTTACTAGAAGATGTGTCTGTGTGTTCTCTCCCACATACACTTTAATGGTTGAAAAGTGGACTGGCTAAATAGAGGCTCCTTCTGAAATGTAATCAATCACGTGACCGCTGCGGAAGTTTTCGCTGTATTCGCTGCTGGTGCTTTTGAGGCGTGAGAATATGTCATCGGCGAACTCGTCCTGAAATATCCCATAACCTAAACTCCAGTCACCAGGGAAACTGTTCAAAACACAGAGAAGGTAATTCATGTTTAAAAAAATATATTTTTCTGGAGAGTTTATGGTTGAAAAAATAACTTAAAAAACTTCAGAAGAAAGAAAGGACCAAAACAGATTTGGTAATGAGGCGAATTTGTAAAGAATTCCGATGCGCTTTCAAGTATAGTTTCAAAGTCATAATAGCCTAGACTGAGATGCGATTGTCAGTTACGTTTTTAGATCAACCTGTAGGATTGTAAATGGGCAGTTGCTGTCAATTAATGTAATTAATCATATATACGCCTAAAAATGTTTTCCTTCGTTTGTGATAAATTGAGGCTATAGTTTAAAGGACAAAGAATCGAGGACCCCCAGTCTCCGTTATTGTGGAATGCTGACGCGATTCTGTTTTCTCTGGTCTTATTGGATCTCAGGGATCACGTCCGCTCGTGTTATTGGAGAATAAATCAAATCAATGATTTACAATAATAACAATACTTTTTTTTGTGCGTGTGTCTCATCTGATGTGCGTGAAAGAAAGATATGTTAATGTAATAGACACGGAGTTAATGTGGGCCCATCTCAGTGTTCCGCAGTTGTTCAGGTGCAGATTTGACAGGTGCTTGGCTGAGCCATGTATTTAGAGAGTATCTGCATTATGATGCATTTACATGATGCTTCGACATTCTATGGCAGCCATGTTAGCGCCTCATTAACATTACACGAGGGAATATTTAAACGATACTATGTAACTGCATTTCTAGAATTAGAACAATATTCAAAATTCTAAAAGTTGGCATAACTCTCTCTAATAATAATAATAATAATAATAATATTTTAATTTGTATATCACTTTTCATTAGACTTATCTCAAAGATCTACTAAGGATTTTTTTTGCAATAAAAACAACGTATATATATTTAGAATCAAGGCTGGTAAAATAGCAGTAGTGGGCTAGGTGCTAAGTACATTTTAGATTTGGACTATGAAAAAGAGTGGGTTTTAAGGAGCGTTTTAAAAGTTCTGAGTGATGGAGCGGCTTTCAAATGGTCAGAAAGAGCATTCCATATGCGAGGAGCAAGGGAGCCTACGGCTCGGTCCCCCATAGTTCGGAGACATATCATGGTGGAAATAGATTAATTGCATTATTGTTAGCCCACTGCTCTCTGTATAAACTGTATTGGCTTGGAGTGGGTAACGTCAATTACCTGAGGGTCATCCCGCAGAACTGGCAAGTGATCTTTATTGTCCAAACTCTGGTGTGCATGTTGTACTGCGAGTGCACACAATATACTTTAATCTTCTGACCAGTTTCCCTCGGTCTCGTGGTCTGTCTGCATGTTTTCTGGAGGATCCCGTATTGTATAAGGCTGTACTTGAGCTCCTTGCGCATGTTTTTTAATCAAATAAAAAAAATCTTTAAACTGAAGAATCCATGTGTGTAGTGGAGGAAAGTTGCTGACATTTCTTAATCTTTGGTCCAGCCTTCGGACCAGGAGAAGAGAAGTGAAGACACTGGTATTTGCATCCAAACATTTAGCTAGTTGATTGGAGAAGTAGAAGTATGTCTTGTCTAGTTTAACATTTTCGGTTGAACTCGATTTTTGTATTCAGTACTTGATTAGCTTTAAAAAATAACAATAATTATAATAATTAATAATTATTGATAATAAAAATAATAATAATGCACATAAAAAGCACAAAACAAATAATTGTAGATCAATTCACAGGAGTAAACTACCAAGGCTACCACTAGGCGCCATGGCAACCATGGAACCAAAGTGTGTGTGTGTGTGTGTGTGTGTGTGTGCGCGCGTGCTCTGTCAGAGATAGGTTATCCGCACCAGTGGAAACACTGAGTGTTAGTTTTTAAAGAGCTATTTCCTTTTCAGTATGCTCGTATACTGCATGTGTTTTAGGGTCAGTATCTTATTCAGTTTTTCCACAAGGATTTTTTTCATCAGGGAGGTGCATTGCTATTAGCGCAATGTGGGCCATGCTAGCTGTGGGCCATGTGCTAGCTGTGGGCCATGTTCTAGCTGTGGGCCATGCTAGCTGTGGGCCATGTGCTAGCTGTGGGCCATGTGCTAGCTGTGGGCCATGCTAGCTGTGGGCCATGTGCTAGCTGTGGGCCATGTGCTAGCTGTGGGCCATGTGCTAGCTGTGGGCCATGCTAGCTGTGGGCCATGCTAGTAGCTGTGGGCCATGCTAGTTGACATGCTAGCTGTTGGCCATTCTAGTTGACATGCTAGCTGTTGGCCAATCTAGTTGACATGCTAGCTGTGGGCCATTCTAGTTGACATGCTAGCTTTTGGCCATTCTAGTTGACATGCTAGCTGTTAGCCTTTCTAGTTGACATGCTAGCTCTTGTCCATTCTAGTTGACATGCTAGCTGTTAGCCTTTCTAGTTGACATGCTAGCGTTTAACCTTTCTAGTTGACATGCTAGCTGTGGGCCATTTTAGTTGACATGCTAGCTGTGGGCCATGCTAGTTGACATGCTAGCTGTGGGCCATTCTTGTTGACATGCTAGCTCAGGGCCATTCTAGTTGACATGCTAGCTGTTGGCCAATCTAGTTGACATGCTAGCTGTTAGCCTTTCTAGTTGACATGCTAGCTCTTGTCCAGTGGCTAGCATGTCAACCGCTGCTAAATGAATGTACGGGAAACACTGCTACTTGACTTTGGGGCCAGATAATTTAATGTTAATTTCTCTACTATAAGCCACCTCCATAATTTTAGCTCTAGTCTGTGTGTGTGTGTAGTTTGATCTCAGTGTCTCTCTGAGGCCATTGCCTGAACGGAGTTTAACTCTGGCATTGAGAGAGATGGTTAGAAAGGCTGATCTAAAATCTGACCTGTGGGAGAGAAGAGGCTACCGTGACTCATGTTGCCTCCACCCTCTCTCAACGGTCTGATTTAAGAGAAAACAAAGAGATTGGCCCGTCTGTGACGCACTCATCACTTGAGAATGCACATAAGACCTGCTGCAACCCTGAGTTAGGGTGATAGTCCAGGATAGGGTTAGCCTGGGTTAGTGATAGTCCGGGATAGGGTTAGCCTGGGTTAGTGATAGTCCAGGATAGGGTTAGCCTGGGTTAGTGATAGTCCGGGATAGGGTTAGCCTGGGTTAGTGATAGTCCGGGATAGGGTTAGCCTGGGTTAGTGATAGTCCGGGATAGGGTTAGCCTGGGTTAGTGATAGTCCGGGATAGGGTTAGCCTGGGTTAGTGATAGTCCGGGATAGGGTTAGCCTGGGTTAGTGATAGTCCGGGATAGGGTTAGCCTGGGTTAGTGATAGTCCGGGATAGGGTTAGCCTGGGTTAGTGATAGTCCGGGATAGGGTTAGCCTGGGTCGCTATGGGAGTCTGTAATAGCTGAGATTATGAAACATCTCCCTGTGAAATGTTGCACCCCAGGGTAGCAGCAGAGTATAGAGAGGATCACCCCAGGGTAGCAGCAGAGTATAGAGAGGATCACCCCAGGGTAGCAGCAGAGTATAGAGAGGATCACCCCAGGGTAGCAGCAGAGTATAGAGAGGATCACCCCAGGGTAGCAGCAGAGTATAGAGAGGATGATATCTAGTGCCCCAGTCTCCATCCCACCTCTGTCACCCTCCTCTCTGCAGCCCAGCAGCCCTCCATGGGTGAGGAGGGGGACAGGGACAGGGCAGACCCCCTAGGGTGAGGAGGGGGACAGGGACAGGGCAGACCCCCAGGGTGAGGAGGGGGACAGGGCAGACCCCCTAGGGTGAGGAGGGGGACAGGGACAGGGCAGACCCCCAGGGTGAGGAGGGGGACAGGGACAGGGCAGACCCCCTAGGGTGAGGAGGGGGACAGGGACAGGTCAGACCCCCAGGGTGAGGAGGGGGACAGGGACAGGGCAGACCCCCTAGGGTGAGGAGGGGGACAGGGACAGGGCAGACCCCCAAGGGTGAGGAGGGGGACAGGGCAGACCCCCAGGGTGAGGAGGGGGACAGGGCAGACCCCCTAGGGTGAGGAGGGGGACAGGGACAGGGCAGACCCCCAGGGTGAGGAGGGGGACAGGGACAGGGCAGACCCCCTAGGGTGAGGAAGGGGACAGGGACAGGGCAGACCCCCTAGGGTGAGGAGGGGGACAGGGCAGACCCCCAGGGGGAGGAGGGGGACAGGGACAGGGCAGACCCCCTAGGGTGAGGAGGGGGACAGGGACTGGGCAGACCCCCAGGGTGAGGAGGGGGACAGGGCAGGGCAGACCCCCAGGGTGAGGAGGGGGACAGGGACAGGGCAGACCCCCAGGGTGAGGAGGGGGACAGGGCAGACCCCCAGGGTGAGGAGGGGGACAGGGACAGGGCAGACCCCCAGGGTGAGGAGGGGGACAGGGACAGGGCAGACCCCCTATGGTGAGGAGGGGGACAGGGACAGGGCAGACCCCCAGGGTGTGGTATTATTCCCTTCCATATCGGACCCTTTACTAGAAGCACTGTGTCAGAGGAATTCAATGTGTGTTTGAGTTATTGAGCATGCTTGAAGCAGTGGTACCAAGGTTGGTGTGAGTCATTCTGTTTGTGTGGGTGTGTGTGTGTGATGGGCAGAGTGGTCTATGCATGTTTACCACTCTGTCTGTCAGGGCCGGAGACGAGTGACGGGAGGTGTGAGAGAGAGAGACAGCAGTGTGAGGAGAGTCAGGCGTTTCCTCTGTTTCCTCTGTGTGAAATGGGCAGCCTGTGGTGTGAAGCGGAGGTGCTACGATGCAGAGAAAGAGAGAGAAGGTAGCTCATATTGAGGCCATGGAAATGTCACCTTGTGATGCCACAGCCCTTCTAGAGGGCAGCTTATAAAGAACTGGTAGCTGATAAACAGATTTTAACTCTGGCGTTTTGTATGTAGTTGAAAAGGGATGTGAAGCTTGACCCCCCCCCCCCCCCCCCCCCCCCCCCCACACACACACACACACAATCTCTTACTTCCCTTAGAGAATGTCAAAAATGTGTCAGGTAAGTCTCTTAATGGGTGTCTTAAATCAGAACTCTAGCTCTGTCCTCTCCATACGATTCCCCCCTGGCCTCTGTGTGTGTTTTGTCTCCTGTTGTTGACCTGCTCTTGTAACAGAAGACCCCATTGTTACTTCAGTATAGAGACACTGTTATAACCAGCCTGGAGAGAGAGAGAGACGGTTTAACAACCAGAAGCTCTAGGATAGGGTCAGTGGAGACCTGAACTGGGTACCGCTATGGAATATACACAACACACGATTATCGAAAATAGTTATTACAAAAAGGTTGAAACAAGCCGTTGTGGTCAGCAGGCTTAGAGCGGCAATCAGAAAGGTTACAGTTTCAGTGTCTTCAGTACGAAAAGCTGGTAGTAGTTTCAGTAACATGCAATTCTCAAGTAGTGTAACTCAAAACACAGCAAATATCAAGTCTAAGCACACAACACATCTAGTAAGTATAAATATCAAAAGGGTCATAAAAACTTAGTGCCTAATGCAATATACACTGCTCAAAAAAATAAAGGGAACACTTAAACAACACAATGTAACTCCAAGTCAATCACACTTCTGTGAAATCAGACTGTCCACTTAGGAAGCAACACTGATTGACAATACATTTCACATGCTGTTGTGCAAATGGAATAGACAACAGGTGGAAATTATAGGCAATTAGCAAGACACCCCCAATAAAGGAGTGGTTCTGCAGGTGGTGACCACAGACCACTTCTCAGTTCCTATGATTCCTGGCTGATGTTTTGGTCACTTTTGAATGCTGGCGGTGCTTTCACTCTAGTGGTAGCATGAGACGGAGTCTACAACCCACACAAGTGGCTCAGGTAGTGCAGCTCATCCAGGATGGCACATCAATGCGAGCTGTGGCAAGAAGGTTTGCTGTGTCTGTCGGCGTAGTGTCCAGAGCATGGAGGCGCTACCAGGAGACAGGCCAGTACATCAGGAGACGTGGAGGAGTCCGTAGGAGGGCAACAACCCAACAGCAGGACCACTACCTCCGCCTTTGTGCAAGTGTGCATGCAAATGTGCATGTGTCTGCTCAAACGGTCAGAAACAGACTCCATGAGGGTGGTAATGAGGGCCCGACGTCCACAGGTGGGGGTTGTGCTTACAGCCCAACACCGTGCAGGTGCCAGAGAACACCAAGATTGGCAAATTCGCCCCTGGCGCCCTGTGCTCTTTACAGATGAAAGCAGGTTCACACTGAGCACATGTGACAGACGTGACAGTCTGGAGACGCCGTGGAGAACGTTCTGCTGCCTGCAACATCCTCCAGCATGACTGGTTTGGCGGTGGGTCAGTCATGGTGTGACTGACCCACAGCCCTCCATGTGCTCGCCAGAGGTAGCCTGACTGCCATTAGGTACCAAGATGAGATCCTCAGACCCCTTGTGAGACCATATGCTGGTGCGGTTGGCCCTGGGTTCCTCCTAATGCAAGACAATGCTAGACCTCATGTGGCTGGAGTGTGTCAGCAGTTCCTGCAAGAGGAAGGCATTGATGCTATGGACTGGCCCGCCCGTTCCCCAGACCTGAATCCTATTGAGCACATCTGGGACATCATGTCTCGCTCCATCCACCAACGCCACGTTGCACCACAGACTGTCCAGGAGTTGGCGGATGCTTTAGTCCAGGTCTGGGAGGAGATCCCTCAGGAGACCATCCGCCACCTCATCAGGAGCATGCCCAGGCGTTGTAGGGAGGTCATACAGGCACGTGGAGGCCACACACACTACTGAGCCTCATTTTGACTTGTTTTAAGGACATTACATCAAAGTTGGATTAGCCTGTAGTGTGGTTTTCCACTTTAATTTTGAGTGTGACTCCAAATCCAGACCTCCATGGGTTGATAAATTTGATTTCCATTGATCATTTTTGTGTGATTTTGTTGTCAGCACATTCAACTATGTAAAGAAAAAGTATTTAATAAGAATATTTCATTCATTCAGATCTAGGATGTGTTATTTTAGTGTTCCCTTTATTTTTTTGAGCAGTGTATAATCAAGCCCTTGTACAATCAACACAATAAATCAATTTGCTGGCTGTCTCCAAGTCCACATAACTACCCAACAAATTCTACTCAGGATAGTTGCAATTAACATTTACACAGAGACTGAATAGAAGTTTTGTCAACTGTGAATGAACGTCAGTTTGCGGTTACACGAGGTCTGATTACCCTCTTAAAAAAAGCTGATTAATTAGCATGATAATTACACAGGTGCACCTTGTACTGTGGACAATAAAAGGTCACTTTTGTCACCCAACACAATGCCACAGATGTTTAAAGTTTTGAGGGAGCGTGCAATTGGCATGCTGACTGCAGGTATGTTCACCACGCCTCCAGCGTCATTTTAGAGAATTTGGCAGTACGTTCACAACCGACCTCACAACCGCAGACCACGTGTAACCACGCCAGTCCAGGACCTCCACATCCTGTTACTTCACCTGTGGGATTGTCTGAGGGGGGGTGTTGTGGAGTATTTCTGTCTGTAATAAAGCCCTTTAGTGGGGAAAAACTCATTCTGATTGGCTGGGCCTGGCTCCCCAGTGGGTGGACCTAGCTTCCAAGTGGGTTGTGCCTATTTCAATTGACTGATTTCCTTCTGTGAACTGTAACTCAGTAACATCTTACAAATGGTTGCAGGTTGTGTCCCTCTTTATTGTTTACAGTGTAGACTCAACAGAGCCATTCAGCTGTTGACTTGGCACCAATCTTCTTAGCACTTTGGTGCGGAGCAGTCCAGAATAGCCTTTGTGTGTGTGTGTGTGTGTGTGTGTGTGTGTGTGTGTGTGTGTGTGTGTGTGTGTGTGTGTGTGCGCGCACGCGCACACTCAAGTATGTACAGCGTTAGTGAGACCTACTGACTCAGGCTACTACTGACTCAGGCTACTACTGACTCAGGGTACTACTGACTCAGGCTACTACTGGTACTACTACATACTGACTTACAGACCCCCATTACAAAGAGAGAAGATCTTTTAGTTGCAGGTAGAAGTACATCTAGACAGTAGACACGGTTTCCTTTCAATGTTGTTCCTCAATTCTCGAAAAGAGAGCGAGAGAGAAAAAAGTTTTGACTATGTACAGACTCAGTGAGCATAGCCTTGCTATTGAGAAAGGCTACATGTACACTGCCCACAAAATGAGGTGGAAACTGAGCTGCAATTCCTAACCTCCGATTACACAGACCCACAAAGAATTTGAAAACAAATCCAATGTTGATAAACTCCCATATGTGAAATACCAGTGTGTCATCACAGCAGAAAGATGTGTGACCTGTTTCCACAAGGACAACCAGTGAAGAACAAACACCATTGTAAATACAACTCATATTTATGTTTATTTATTTTCCCTTTTGTACTTTAACTATTTGCTCATCGTTACAACACTGTCTATAGACATAATATGACATTTGATATGTCTCTATTCCTTTGGAACTTTTGTGAATGTAATGTTTACTGTTCATTTCACCTTTTGTTTATCTATTTCACTTGCAATGTAAACATATATTTCCCATGCCAATAAAGCCCCTTAAATTGAGAGAGAGCGAGAGCACAGCGTTGGTCTCTGGTCTGTCAGTTAGAGGAAGACAGGAAATGATTTTGCAATTATTTTACAGACTCTTATGTCCTTCAACACACACACACACACACACACACACACACACACACACACACACACACACACACACACACACACACACACACAGATGGTGTCCATTTAACATGCAAAATAGACACCGGTTGTGTGTGTGTGTGTGTGTGTGTGTGTGTGTGTCCATCATATAAAGACACTGTCCTTAGATAACTCTGTTTTAGCAGGACCAGGTACAGGCAGGCCTGTGTGTGTTGACTCTCTTGTGATGGGTGATTGACACCACCTCTGTCCTTCAGTCTGATGGTCTGTTAGTCTGGTCTTTCTGGTTCCAGAATAAAATAGAGTTGACCTATTAGACTGTTTTCTGCACGGTGGTAATGAAGTCTCACGTTGATGTGTGAGTAGGTGTGCGTGTGCGTGTGCTTGCATGTGTGTTATGTGTAATATGTCTCTTGTGTCACTCTTGTCACTCTTGTGTTACATCCTCGTACAAAGCATCCTCTTGTTCCACATTTGAGTTACCGTTGAAGCTATGAGATGTGGTGAACGTACAGTGCTTGATGTTCCAAGTCTGATACACATTCATCTGGTAGTTTCTACAGTATTTCTCCAAAGGAGAAGAATATTCACATACTCTACTACTGGGATTCCACTTTAGTCCTTTAAATTAATTCATTTTATATTTATTATTATATTTACTTTTCTATTATCAGGGAGTCATGCTGAGACCAAGGTCTCTTTTTTACAGATGAGCCTTGAATTCCACAAATAAAAGAAAATACACACATCTAAATAAAGAGACAGAATTCAAGCAGAAGGAAAAACACGGTCATAACTAAACAGACATTCATCAGTAAATAGGTCCTTATTTATAGAAGGCAGTTTAGAAAAAGTATAATTATGACTTTAGTTGGTGTATTAAAGAACTGCGTTTGTGTTTGTCAGAGAGAGAGAGAGAGAGAGAGATGGAGAAATAGTGGTCTCAGCTGGTGGAGGTTTTTAAAGAGCACACCACAGTTCTTAGACTCCATAGATTAAGATCTGTTGATCACTTAAAGTGTTACTTTAAGACTAGGTATTTTTAGTTTAGGTTAGGAGGAGAGAGAGAGGCATCTTCTATCATCTGTGTGTGTGTGCGTGTGTGTGTGTGTGCGTGTGTGTGTGTGTGTGTGTGTGTGTGTGTGTGTGTGTGTGTGTGTGTGTGTGTGTGCGTGTGTGTGTGTGTGTGTCGGTGTGTGTGTGTGTGTGTGTGTGTGTGTGTGTGTGTGTGCGAGCGAGGAGCTGTGGCTGTGTGTTTGTGGTCTGTTTAGAGATGGTGGTGTCTTATCTGTGGTGAGATAGAAAGCTAGAGAAAAGAGGGCAAGAGGAAGAAAATATAATTTACCAACAGTAAAACTTTTGCTCTGGTGTTCCTTGACCAAGCGGTGGAACTTCTTGATTTTGAAAGTCTGTGAAAGATGCTAAACGCTAGTCTTATACTGTAACATCCTCTTCATGGGGTTTCCGTGTGTATGTTGTCATGGGAAATTCTTATACAGGGACACTCATAGTCAATCTTAAATGAATCATTGTTTATTGCCAGCGTGCTGGAGAGGTTCCAACCAACTCAATGCACCATAGTACACATGTCAATCAGGAGCTCTGCCTGGGGCAGTCCTAGCAGTTGTCTTATATACACAGACAAGTTATATTTGCAAGATTTAGCCTAATTCATTCATCATTACTGGTTTTTTTCATTCATGTGACGGACCAATACTGGTTCAGAACATGTGACTGACCAATACTGGTTCAGAACATGTGACTGACCAATACTGGTTCAGAACATGTGACTGACCAATACTGGTTCATAACATGTGACGGACCAATACTGGTTCAGAACATGACGGACCAATACTGGTTCAGAACATGTGATGGACCAATACTGGTTCAGAACATGACAGACCAATACTGGTTCAGAACATGTGACCGACCAATACTGGTTCAGAACATGTGACTGACCAATACTGGTTCAGAACATGTGACGGACCAATACTGGTTCAGAACATGACAGACCAATACTGGTTGAGAACATGTGACAGACCAATACTGGTTCAGAACATGTGACGGACCAATACTGGTTCATAACATGTGACGGACCAATACTGGTTCAGAACATGTGACGGACCAATACTGGTTCAGAACATGTGACGGACCAATACTGGTTCAGAACATGTGACGGACCAATACTGGTTCAGAACATGTGACGGACCAATACTGGTTCAGAACATGTGACGGACCAATACTGGTTCAGAACATGTGACGGACCAATACTGGTTCAGAACATGACAGACCAATACTGGTTCATAACATGTGATGGACCAATACTGGTTCAGAACATGTGACCGACCAATACTGGTTAAGAACATGACAGACCAATACTGGTTCAGAACATGTGACCGACCAATACTGGTTAAGAACATGACAGACCAATACTGGTTCAGAACATGTGACCGACCAATACTGGTTCAGAACATGACAGACCAATACTGGTTCAGAACATGTGACCGACCAATACTGGTTCAGAACATGTGACGGACCAATACTGGTTCAGAACATGACAGACCAATACTGGTTCAGAACATGTGACCGACCAATACTGGTTCATAACATGTGACGGACCAATACTGGTTCAGAACATGTGACGGACCAATACTGGTTCAGAACATGACAGACCAATACTGGTTCAGAACATGTGACGGACCAATACTGGTTCAGAACATGACAGACCAATACTGGTTCAGAACATGACAGACCAATACTGGTTCAGAACATGTGACGGACCAATACCTTACGAGGCTTCTTTCTCTCTAAGCTGAGACCTTGAACAGAACACGGTCTGGGCGTACTGCCACTTTGCAGGTACTGATAGTGAAGATTTATACAGTCAGCCACTTGCATGAACACAGAAATGGGTTATTAGAACAGCACATGAATAGAAAACGTAAATGAGTTATAAGAAAAGCACAAACATTAAAATTCCACTTACAATGTGTTTCTGAACGTAATATACTGTAAGTGAATTGTATCGACTGGGATGTACACTTCTATTGATAAAGGTTTAAAATCCTAACCTGTCTTCCTGTTTCTTCCACAGGTTTGATCTGAACACTGCCTGGACACACCACACAGGGACACACACAGGGACACACATCTTCACACACACGTACACGTAGACACACACACTCTGTGGTGATGTCTGAGGCGGAGGGGTGTGTGTCGGTGTGGGAGTGGCTGTGTGCTCTGCATCTGGACCAGTATTTCCCAGTGTTCCAGGATGCGGGGTTAGGAACGTTGTTGGAATGCCAAGGGCTGACCCAGGATCAGCTGGAGACGATTGGAATCAAACTGCCTGGACACCGCAAACGCATCCTAGCCAGCCTGCAAAAAACACACCACCACACACACCCCGAGAGAGAGCACGATGCCCTACTCACACATCTGGCTGCAGAGGGAGACCAGAGAGAGGAAGAGAGAGCTGTGTTCAGACCCAGTCCTTTGGGGAGAGAGACACCACTACCTGCACAGAGACCAGTATCCAGAGGAGAGAGACCAGTCCCTAAGGAGAGATCAGTGTTCAGGGAAGAAGAGAGGGATGGAGAGAGACCGAGACCAGTCCCTAAGGAGAGAACTAAGTACCGCTCTGTCCCTGTAGAGACATTGGACTGTGGCCAGACTTCCCCCCCTCCCAACCCTACCTTCTGCCCTACCACCCCCAATCCCAACTCTACCTCCTACTCTACCGCCCCCCATTCTACTGCCCAGGACCCCCCCTTACCCCCCATCCCCCCTCGCAGCACCCCAAACGGCCCCCCACTACGCTTCATCCCCACCTCCCCTAAACACTCCCCCATGGCACCCAAACCCAGACATAAACATAACAATACACACTCCTCTACAAACACTCAGACCACAGTACCCCTCCCTAGCCTCTCCACCAATCCCCCCACAGTACCTCTCCCTAACCTCTCCACCAATCCCCCCACAGTACCCCTCCCTAGCCTCTCCACCAATCCCCCCACAGTACCCCTCCCTAGCCTCTCCACCAATCCCCCCACAGTACCTCTCCCTAGCCTCGCCACCAATCCCCTCACTGTACCCCTCCCTAGCCTCTCCACCAATCCCCGCACAGTACCTCTCCCTAGCCTCTCCACCAATCCCCCCACAGTACCTCTCCCTAGCCTCTCCACCAATCCCCGCACAGTACCTCTCCCTAGCCTCTCCACCAATCCCCCCACAGTACCTCTCCCTAGCCTCTCCACCAATCCCCCCACAGTACCTCTCCCTAGCCTCTCTCCCTCGCCTGTTTCACCAGCCAGACACCCCCAGCAGGTGGGGGAGGGAGGGAGAAAGCCCTCTCCTGTTTCACTAGCCAGACACCCCCAGCAGGTGGGGGAGGGAGGGAGAAAGCCCTCTCCTGTTTCACCAGCCAGACACCCCCAGCAGGTGGGGGAGGGAGGGAGAAAGCCCTCCCCTGTTTCGCCCTCTTCCTCCTCCTCTTCCTTCTCAGTTGAACAATATGACCAGTCTTCCTCTTCTGATCAATGCGTGCCCACCCTCCCCCCTAAAGTCTACGTGGTGGGGGCGGGCCCTAAAGAGCCTCGCGGCCCTGCTCCAATCCCACGTCGACCTCCTGTTTTGCCCCCCAGAACCACACCCACACATAGGTAAGAGGGCCTCTGATTGGCCCCCAATGTTGTCAGTTCTACTTCTGTCGTTTGTTCTATTGCATTAGAGACAATCTAAACCAACAGTCTCAAATAAACTGCTTAACCTTTCAGAAGTGTGTGTTTGTGTGCGTGTGTTTGAGGGTACGTGTGAGTGTGTGTGCGTGTGACTGAGCTCGTGTTTGTGTGTGTGAGTGAGCGTGTGCTTGTGTGTGTGTGTGAGGTGAGTGTGTGGTGAGGTTTCACAGGAGCAGTCGTATCTCTGGCTGTGAAGAGCTTCACCGCCCTCTACAGGCCAGCAGTGTGTTTCCTCATCATACACCATATCCTCATCATATTCAGTTTGTCCACCAGGTTGTGATCCTGCTGCATTAGTGCTTGGTGTGTGTGTGTGTGTGTGTGTGTGTGTGTGTGTGTGTGTGTGTGTGTGTGTGTGTGTGTGTGTGTGTGTGGTGAGCTCATAGGTCTACTGTACACAGACCTGCTGCTACTCAGAGTATATCTCACAGAACTGTGAACGGGAGTAGTCTATACAGACTACTTTCTATGGTCATGAGGAACTATGATAACAATTATACTCCAGTTTCACTAGTGATTCAGTAACCCGGCTGTGTGTGTGTGTGTGTGTGTGTGCAGGCTGGTCTCTGTTAGAAATGTTTACGAAGTAGAGAAGGGCTGACTCTCCAGCTTGGTGGTCAAATGAACTCTTTCCCTCAGGTGAGCTGGGTTATTCTGCTCAGTTTCTGTTGCCTCTGTGTCTGTGCGGAGGAAGGAAAAACCCTGTTTCAGAGAAAAGGTTTGGGTTTGGGTTTGGCTAGATTTACAAAAACACAGTCTCTCTCATGCTCTCTCTCTCAACCCACCCCTCTCTCTATCAAATGAATTAAAAGGGCTTTATTGGCATGGGAAACATGTTTACATTGCCAAAGCAAGTGAAATAGATAATAAACAATCAGAAATGAACAGTAAACACTAACCACAAAAGTTAAACAAGGAATAGAGACATTTGAAAAGTCACATTATGGCTATGTACAGTGTTATCACGATGTGCAAGTAGTTAAAGTACCAAATGTTACGCGGTGTGGAACAGGGGAACCCAAGAGCAGACTCAGACGAGGACACTGGGATGAAGGTATCAGGGTATTTATTAAAACACAAGGGGGAGATGGAGTGCAGGTCAGGGGAAGCCCGGGTGGGTTGCAGGAAACCAGGTGCGGAGGCTGAGGCTGGAGCGAGAGGGGTTGGGACAGGGTAACCAGGTGAGGAGGCTGAGGCTGGAGCGAGAGGGGTTGGGACAGGGTAAACAGGTGAGGAGGCTGAGGCTGGTGCGAGAGGGGTTGGGACAGGGTAAACAGGTGAGGAGGCTGAGGCTGGAGCGAGAGGGGTTGGGACAGGGTAACCAGGTGAGGAGGCTGAGGCTGGAGCGAGAGGGGTTGGGACAGGTAACCAGGTGAGGAGGCTGAGGCTGGTGCGAGAGGGGTTGAGACAGGGTAAACAGGTGAGGAGGCTGAGGCTGGAGCGAGAGGGGTTGGGACAGGGTAACCAGGTGAGGAGGCTGAGGCTGGTGCGAGAGGGGTTGGGACAGGGTAAACAGGTGAGGAGGCTGAGGCTGGAGCGAGAGGGGTTGGGACAGGGTAACCAGGTGAGGAGGCTGAGGCTGGTGCGAGAGGGGTTGGGACAGGGTAACCAGGTGAGGAGGCTGAGGCTGGTGCGAGAGGGGTTGGGACAGGGTAACCAGGTGAGGAGGCTGAGGCTGGTGCGAAAGAGGTTGGGACAGGGTAACCAGGTGAGGAGGCTGAGGCTGGTGCGAAAGGGGTTGGGACAGGGTGAGCAGGTCTGGAGGAGAATCCAAGGGAGCAGTAGAGTGGGGAATCCAGGACAGAGTAGCAGGATGACGAGACGTGGGACTGTAGACGGGGGCTAGAGTCAGAGCGTGCAGAACTGGAGAGAGGGGAGGAGAGGAAAACAGCATCAGGCAAGGAAAACAGGCACAACAGGATCTCAAAAGTAACAAACGGCTAGAAACATTTTAATCTCTGCTCAGTCAGTCTATCTGGCAGCGTGGAAGTGGCAGGGCTGAGGTTTTTTAGAGATCTTGATTATGGAACAGGTTGCAGCTGGTGGGGATCTGCTCTGACTGCAGCACACCTGTCTCCACCCACACAATCAGATACACAAGGAGAGGGAGAGCGAGAGAGAGAGTACTGGGGGAGTGGCGGCAGGTTAGGGAGACACAGGATGAGCACTAGAGAGAGAGAGTACTGGGGGAGGCGGCAGGTCAAGGAGTCACAGGATGAGAAGTAGAGGGAGAGAGTACTGGGGGAGGCGGCAGGTTAGGGAGACACAGGATGAGAAGTAGAGGGAGAGAGTACTGGGGGAGGCGGCAGGTCAAGGAGACACAGGATGAGCACTAGAGAGAGAGTACTGGGTGAGGCGGCAGGTCAAGGAGACACAGGATGAGAAGTAGAGGGAGAGAGTACCGGGGAAGGCGGCAGGTCAAGGAGACACAGGATGAGCAGTAGATGGAGAGAGTACTGGGGGAAGCGGCAGGTCAAGGAGACACAGGATGAGCAGTAGAGGGAGAGAGTACTGGGGGAGTGGCGGCAGGTCAGGGAGACACAGGATGAGCAGTAGAGGGAGAGAGTACTGGGGGAGGCGGCAGGTCAAGGAGACACAGGATGAGCAGTAGATGGAGAGAGTACTGGGGGAGGCGGCAGGTCAAGGAGACACAGGATGAGCAGTAGATGGAGAGAGTACTGGGGGAGGCGGCAGGTCAAGGAGACACAGGATGAGCAGTAGAGGGAGAGAGTACTGGGGGAGTGGCGGCAGGTTAGGGAGACACAGGATGAGCAGTAGAAGGAGAGAGTACTGGGGGAGGCGGCAGGTCAAGGAGACACAGGATGAGCAGTAGATGGAGAGAGTACTGGGGGAGGCGGCAGGTTAGGGAGACACAGGATGAGAAGTAGAGGGAGATAGTACTGGGGGAGGCGGCAGGTCAAGGAGACACAGGATGAGAAGTAGAGGGAGAGAGTACTGGGGGAGGCGGCAGGTTAGGGAGACACAGGATGAGCAGTAGAGGGAGAGAGTACTGGGGGAGGCGGCAGGTCAAGGAGACACAGGATGAACAGTACAGGGAGAGAGTACAGGGGGAGGCGGCAGGTCAAGGAGACACAGGATGAACAGTAAGAGGGAGAGAGTACTGGGGGAGGCGGCAGGTCAAGGAGACACAGGATGAACACTAGAGGGAGAGAGTACTGGGGGAGGCGGCAGGTCAAGGAGACACAGGATGAGAAGTAGAGGGAGAGAGTACTGGGGGAGGCGGCAGGTCAAGGAGACACAGGATGAGAAGTAGAGGGAGAGAGTACTGGGGGAGTGGCGGCAGGTTAGGGAGACACAGGAGGAACACTAGAGGGAGAGTACTGGGGGAGTCGGCAGGTCAAGGAGACACAGGATGAGAAGTAGAGGGAGAGAGTACTGGGGGAGTGGCGGCAGGTTAGGGAGACACAGGAGGAACACTAGAGGGAGAGTACTGGGGGAGTCGGCAGGTCAAGGAGACACAGGATGAACACCAGATGGCGTTGCAGGAGCAGATGTGACACAAAAGGGAAAATAAATAAGCTTAAATATGGGTTGTACTTACAATGGTTTTTGTTCTTCACTGGTTGCCCTTTTCTCGTGGCAACAGGCCACACATCTTGCTGCTGTGATGTCACACTGTGGTATTTCACCCAGTAGTTATGGGAGTTTATCGAATTCTTTGTGGGTCTGTGTAATCTGAGGGAAATATGTCTCTAAAATGTGAGGAACCTGTTGGAATGGTTGTACATGTTTAACTGTAAGCCGTTATGTAGGCAAAACTGCAGGTGTATGTTGAAAGAGAGGAGAGAGAGAGAGAAGGAGAGAGGGAAGGGAGTCTGCTCTTACTCATTCTGAAGTAGTAACACACACGCACTACGTCTCTAAAAGTACTGCTTCCTTCACTCCTCCCACCTGCGGCAGCTCTCTCCTCCCTCTTTTCAGAGAAACGTTAGTTTCTTTCTCCCTCTCCTCCGATGTGTGTTAATCGTTCCTCTCCAGTGAGGATGGCCCTGTTGGACATGCCAGGACAGGTGAGAGTGACTCTCCTCTTCTCTCTCTACCCCCCCCCCCCCCCCCCCCCCTTTCTCTCCTAGTCAATATCTCTCTGGTTGTGTTAATGCTTTTCAAACTAGTGGCTGAGCCAACTAACGCTGAGAGCAGGAAGAGTTCATTTCTAGCAGAGAGTATGTGTGTGTGTGTTTCCATTTGTGCCATCAGTAGTTAGACAGTGTAGCTGTGTACAGGGACAAGGAGTCATTAAGAAGTTGCTGATGTAGTAGTTTTCTGTCAGTGACTTTGACCCAGTGATTTTGTCATTGTAAGGACTGATTCAGGAAGGGAAGTAGATGTCACTTTGGGATGATAATATATTTTTGACAATCTCTCCTCCCTCTGTAATTCCACAGTTGGGCAATGAGTCAATTATATATTTCCCACAGACTTGCTGTGGTGGTTTCACAGTAGTGAATGAGTTGGCTTGAGTTAGGGCTGTTACGGTGACCGTATTACCGCCACACCGGCGGTTATGAGTCATGACGGCTGTCAAATTCCACGTGACTGTTTAGTCACGGTAATTAGGCATCTCCAAGCTCTGATGCTGCTGATGGTCATTAGTAGCCCACCACACATCCTACCTGCCTGGTACTCAGAACTCTATTGTCCCTCTAATCACTCTGATATCAATGCAAACGTAATCGAAAATCAAATCAAACACTTCATGAGAGCCCATGAGCTCATGTTACATAACATTTCTATAGGATATGCAATTGTGTGAGAAAACGACAGAGTGATGACCTCTATTAAAAAGAGGAGGATCCCATCAGCTTTCCGTAGGCTAGGCCTACTATATTTATTTCTCAACTTTTAAGCACATTGCTTCTCTTTTACAACAGGAGTAATCGCCATGAAAATGAACCACGGGAAAAGTGTCCTCCATTCGCTATTTAAGTGCATAGATTTTTTTCCCACTGCCCCTGTTTCGAGACAGGTGCATGTTCATGATGCATTCTAAATCCAATAAACAGCATGAGCTGAACAGAAAACATGATTTAGTGTAGATGTGCCAACAGTGAATAAACGATAAGCTATGAAAATAGAGTCGCACACTCTCTATATATAAACTCCCAGTAATTTAAAACAAATCATTAAATCATCAATGTTCTGTGCCTTCTTCAGGGTAATGTGAATCAAAACACATTTCACACATATACTAAATAATATATGTGAAGAGAAGAACAGTCTGATGGGTGACAATATTAGCCTATCACTTGTGAATTATGTATTATCACTTGATGCCCAGCTTGTGTGCAGTAAGGCAGCTTTGCGACTCTTTCAAATCCTAGACGCACACCTCATGTAGCCCAGCCTATAGTCCTATATGTTTTGATAAGGTCAGTATCACACCTCATGTAGCCCAGCCCATAGGCCTATATGTTTTGATAAGGTCAGTATCACACCTCATGTAGCCCAGCCCATAGACCTATATGTTTTGATAAGGTCAGTATCACACCTCATGTAGCCCAGCCCATAGGCCTATATGTTTTGATAAGGTTAGTATCACACCTCATGTAGCCCAGCCTATAGTCCTATATGTTTTAATAAGGTCAGTATCACACCTCATGTAGCCCAGCCCATAGTCCTATATGTTTTGATAAGGTTAGTATCACACCTCATGTAGCCCAGCCCATAGACCTATATGTTTTGATAAGGTTAGTATCACACCTCATGTAGCCCAGCCCATAGGCCTATATGTTTTAATAAGGTCAGTATCACACCTCATGTAGCAAAGCCTATAGTCCTATATGTTTTAATAAGGTCAGTATCACACCTCATGTAGCCCAGCCCATAGGCCTATATGTTTTGATAAGGTTAGTATCACAACTGAAGTGGCCAAATAACTTCTTCAAATGAAGCACATTAATCCGCTTTACAAGTGTAGAGCATAACTGACATACATAAGCAGCGCGTGAGTTTCAAGTTTGGGGGAAGATCATTTTCACCATAGAAATGCACCTTTATAATAAAGCATTACATACATAATCACATTTGTGGTCACTTTTGAGAAGGGTGTTTTCCTGCTACTGTCGTGTTCACATTGCTGTGCTAATAATGTAAAGAAATAGCCTAATACTTTATCAACATTTTAACATAAACATTCTCATCTGTTGCGTCAGGCTCATTGCTTAAAACAGTTTTTTAAATTCTAGTGGTTGTATTAATTTGGGATCTATATCATCCCACCACTGTCCCAGACTATGTTTGGGATATTTATTTCTCTCACAGAATAGAATAGGTCAACTTTTGTACTATGGGGAAAGTAGATTGACATAGGCTAGTGCTTTTGCTGTTCGTTAGGCCGACTCATCTTATTGGCTGACGAAAATTAACGAAAATTAAATGTGGACAGTTCTTCCAAAATATTGGTATTGGATAAGAGGGACATGTGCACTTGTAGCCTGTAAGAAAGACCCTATCAAGTGACTGAGAGCCATGTGCATGAGAGGTGCTTCGGTAAGCAGCCGGGAGAAGGGAATTCTAATTATTATATTCAGCCCAAGGGCACAACGGCCACTGGCCGCAAATGCCATGGATTTTATTAGGGGGCATAACGGCCACACAAAGGGGATGCAGCCGGGAAATTCGAGGCATTATCAAGTGCTTGTCAAATTGTGAATGAGAGACTGATGAAGTGTGTACAGCCTGATGAAGAGCTCATGCCTTTAATGAGACTTTTTTCATCATTAGAGTTGCATCATTCAGCCTTACAATGTATTAAAATCAAAACACATGGACCAACATTTTTATCACAACTGAAGTTACATAAATAACTCTAAATAAAGCAGATAGGAGGACCTGTTTCGTTGTTAACCGCTCAACACAGAATAGCCGCATGTGAGCACTCCCTGAAATAATTTGGAGAAAATATCCTTTCTATTTTATTCAGCTTTGCTCAATTGTATTCTTCATACTATAAATAATATAAAATAATGCCATGGAATTCAAAGCACATCTTGTCTGCTAAGTGAACTAGTGTAGCCCACAGCCATATGGCATAGCCAGATCAGGGCCAAACATAAGGATAACTCAGTATGCTGTTCTGTTCTTCTGAAATAGATTTTTATTCACATCATGTTTATTTTGACCTGTTTATGTTAAAAAAAACTCACTGACTCTCTCACTCACACACACACACACACTGAATGGCACACCCTCACATTATCACCCCTGTTAGCCAGTGGGTGGGGTGTGTGCTGTTAAAAACAAACTGCCTGCACACAAGCGACAAGATGGACATTTCACTTGGGGAACCTTTTAAATTGGGTGGTTGTCATAGTAGCTGTTGTCATGAGCATGAGGTCCCTTTGGGGCCAGAGAGATACAATAGCACCCCACTGAGACCTAGGCTTCCAGAGCTGTTTGGCAGATACATTATCCTGTGAGCTGTTTGGCAGATACATTATCCGGTGAGCTGTTTGGCAGATACATTATCCTGTGAGCTGTTTGGCAGATACATTATCCTGTGAGTTGTTTGGCAGATACATTATCCTGTGAGCTGTTTGGCAGATACATTATCCTGTGAGCTGTTTGGCAGATACATTATCCTGTGAGTCTCTCACCAGGGCCAGAGCATGGCAAGGCAGAGCCTAGTGTGCAAGACTGGGCCCGTATCCACAAACCATCTCAGAGCATGATCTAGGATCTGTCTTAATCAACTATCCTACTCTGAGATGCGTTGTGGATACTGGCTCAGTGGATACTGGCTCAGTGGATACTGGCTCAGAGCCTGGTGTGCCAGAGCAGGGACTCAGGGAGGGACTCAGGGAGGGACTCGGGGAGGGACTCGGGGAGGGACTCGGGGAGGGACTCGGTGTACCAGTGATGTTCTTTATCTGTGTTGTTAGAGACTAGGAGTGCTCACCTGCAGCCCCCAGTACACAGTCTGGGCCCTGGCTGCCTGCTGTAGGGTTCACCTGCAGCCCCCAGTACATAGTCTGGGCCCTGGCTGCCTGCTGTAGGGTTCACCTACAGCCCCCAGTACACACTCTGGGCCCTGGCATTCTGCTGTATGGTTCTGCTGCAGTCCCCAGTACACACTCTGGGCCCTGGCTGCCTGCTGTAGGGTTCACCTGCAGCCCCCAGTACACACTCTGGGCCCTGGCTACCTGCTGTAGGGTTCACCTGCAGTCCCCAGTACACACTCTGGGCCCTGGCTACCTGCTGTAGGGTTCACCTGTAGCCCCCAGTACACACTCTGGGCCCTGGCTACCTGCTGTAGGGTTCACCTGCAGCCCCCAGTACACAGTCTGGGCCCTGGCTACCTGCTGTAGGGTTCACCTGCAGCCCCCAGTACACACTCTGGGCCCTGGCTACCTGCTGTAGGGTTCACCTGCAGCCCCCAGTACACACTCTGGGCCCTGGCTACCTGCTGTAGGGTTCACCTGCAGCCCCCAGTACACACTCTGGGTCCTGGCTACCTGCTGTAGGGTTCACCTGCAGTCCCCAGTACAAACTCTGGGCCCTGGCTACCTGCTGTAGGGTTCACCTGCAGCCCCCAGTACACACTCTGGGCCCTGGCTACCTGCTGTAGGGTTCTGCTGCAGTCCCCAGTACACACTCTGGGCCCTGGCTACCTGCTGTAGGGTTCACCTGCAGCCCCCAGTACACACTCTGGGCCCTGGCTACCTGCTGTAGGGCTCACCTGCAACCCCCAGTACACACTCTGGGCCCTGGCTGCCTGCTGTAGGGTTCACCTGCAGCCCCCAGTACACACTCTGGGCCCTGGCTGCCTGCTGTAGGGTTCTGCTGCAGCCCCCAGTACACACTCTGGGCCCTGGCTGCCTGCTGTAGGGTTCTGCTGCAGTCCCCAGTACACACTCTGGGCCCTGGCTGCCTGCTGTATGGTTCCACTGCAGCCCCCAGTACACACTCTGGGACCTGGCATTCTGCTGTATGGTTCTGCTGCAGCCCCCAGTACACAGTCTGGGCCCTGGCATTCTGCTGTATGGTTCTGCTGCAGCCCCCAGTACACACTCTGGGCCCTGGCATTCTGCTGTATGGTTCTGCTGCAGCCCCCAGTACACAGTCTGGGCCCTGGCATTCTGCTGTATGGTTCTGCTGCAGCCCCCAGTACACACTCTGGGCCCTGGCATTCTGCTGTATGGTTCTGCTGCAGTCCCCAGTACCCATGACCCGTGCACCCATGACCAGCTCTGAAACCAGATTGCATAGCAGAGAAGGTATGGTGAGATTCAAAATGGTCGGTAATCTGTTTGTTGACTTGGCTTTCGAAGACCTTAGAAAGGCATGGTAGGATAGATATAGGTCTGTAGCAGTTTGGGTCAAGAGTGTCCCCCCCTTTGAAGAGGGGGATGACCGCAGCTGCTTTCCAATCTTTGGGAATCTCAGACGACACGAAAGAGAGGTTGAACAGGCTAGTAATAGGGGTGGCAACAATTTCGGCAGATAATTTTAGAAAGAAAGGGTCCAGATTGTCTAGCCCGGCTGATTTGTAGGGGTCCAGATTTTGCAGCTCTTTCAGAACATCAGCTGAATGGATTTGGGAGAAGGAGAAATGGGGAAGGCTTGGGCGAGTTGCTGTTGGGGGTGCAGTGCTGTTGACAGGGGTAGGAGTAGCCAGGTGGAAAGCATGGCCAGCAGTAGAAAATTGCTTATTGAAATTTTCAATTATGGTGGATTTATCAGTGGTGACAGTGTTTGGGTGCATGGTGACAGCATTCTGCTGTATGGTTCTGCTGCAGCCCCCAGTACACACTCTGGGCCCTGGCTGCCTGCTGTAGGATTCAGCTGCTGTCCCCAGTACACAGTCTGGGCCCTGGCAGCCTGCTGTAGGGTTCAGTTGCAGCCCCCAGTACACAATCTGGGCCCTGGCAGCCTGCTGTAGGGTTCAGTTGCAGCCCCCAGTACACAGTCTGGGCCCTGGCAGCCTGCTGTAGGGTTCAGCTGCAGCCCCCAGTACACAGTCTGGGCCCTGGCAGCCTGCTGTAGGGTTCAGTTGCAGCCCCCAGTACACAATCTGGGCCCTGGCAGCCTGCTGTAGGGTTCAGTTGCAGCCCCCAGTACACAGTCTGGGCCCTGGCAGCCTGCTGTAGGGTTCAGCTGCAGCCCCCAGTACACAGTCTGGGCCCTGGCAGCCTGCTGTAGGGTTCAGCTGCAGCCCCCAGTACACTCTCTGGGCCCTGGCAGCCTGCTGTATGGTTCAGCTGCAGCCCCCAGTACACAGTCTGGGCCCTGGCAGCCTGCTGTAGGGTTCAGCTGCAGCCCCCAGTACACTCTCTGGGCCCTGGCAGCCTGCTGTAGGGTTCAGTTGCAGCCCCCAGTACACAGTCTGGGCCCTGGCAGCCTGCTGTAGGGTTCAGCTGCAGCCCCCAGTACACAGTCTGGGCCCTGGCAGCCTGCTGTAGGGTTCAGCTGCAGCCCCCAGTACACAGTCTGGGCCCTGGGGACAGAGAGAGACCAGGCAGTTGGGTCTGTTGTAAATTAGATGTGCTTGATTAGCATGTCTGTGGGGGGAGTGTGTAGGCGAGGACGGAAGGGGTCATTTGTTTCTGTAGCTTAACGACGTCTGTTGAACGGATACAAAGAGGTTATATTTAGATCCCACACTACTTTTTTTTATATATATTTTATTTGACCTTTATTTATACAGTTTTTTCTCATTGAGATAATATCAGTTTTCCAAGAGAGACCTGGTCCAATAGCAGCAGAGGGAACAACGCTTCAGACAAAACAACTTACATACACTAACACAACATTAAACAAAACTATAAACACACATACAGTACAACAATTACATATTATGTTAAAAACACAAACATCTTGACTAAAAACAGCTGGCCTAAAAACAATTACACTCTTCTATGATATATACATCGATCAAGTGTTTAAACTCCACCAAAGAAACAAGATCTTCACATTTTAAAATGTTTGTTAGATAATTCCAGGACCATGGTGCTGTAACTAAAACTATTTCTACCATAACCTGTTCTAATGTTTGGTTCTGTTAGAAGTAAATCAGAATGGGACCGTAATTGATATTTATTTACTGACCTGACTAAAAAAGAACAGAGATAAAATGGTGTTTAAGCCCACAATATGACCTTATAAATCAGTGTATACCAGTGTTTAAGCCTACACAAGGTCAATGACGACCAGCCAACAGCGCTGTAGAGATCACAATGATGTGTTAGACATTTCTGATTTTGTAATGAACCTGAGGGCTGCATGATACACTGAATCAAGTGCTCTCAGGGTAGTGGCTGAGGCCTGGATATATATAACATCCCTAAAATCTAAAACTGACAGTAATGTACATCGTACCAGCTCCTTCCTGGCCTCAAAAGAAAAACAAGCCTGATGCCAGTAATGTACGTCGTACCAGTTCCTTCCTGGCCTCCAGAGAAAAACAAGCCTTATGCCGGTAATAAAATCCTATTTTCAGCTTGAGCTTCCTTATCAAGTTCTCTACATCCACAGTGAAGCTCAGCTATTCATCAACCCACACACCCAAATATTTGTACACTTTAACTTGCTCTATAGTGTGTCCAGCCAATTCATCAATGACATGATTTGTAACATGCCTGGCATTTGAAAATACCATGCATTTTGTTTTACCCGAATTTAGAATCAGCTTTAAATCATACAGATTCTGTTGTATGATGTTAAATGCTCTTTGGGCATTTTCAAAAGCTAAAGATAAACTACTACCACTTGAATAAAAGAACAGTATCATCTGCATAAAAATGAACATCCGCTGTTTCAATAAGATCCCCAATGTTGTTAATATACAAAATGAACAACAGTGGGCCCAAAATAGAACCTTGCGGAATACCTGAGCACACCTCTATGGACTCAGATTTACAACCATCCACCATTACACATTGTGTACGATTTGATAGGTAATTTATAAACCAATCTAGAGCCTGACCAGTAATTCCACAACATTGTAACCTTTGCACTAACACAGCATGGTCCACGGTGGCAAAAGCCTTCGACAAATCAATAAAAACACCTCCTCTCTCAGCCCCTCTCTCACCCCCTCTCCCAGCTCCTCTCTCACCTCCTCTCTCAGCCCCTCTCTCACCTCACCTCCTCTCCCAGCTCCTCTCTCACCTCCTCTCTCAGCCCCTCTCTCACCTCCTCTCTCAGCCCCTCTCTCACCTCACCTCCTCTCCCACCTCCTCTCTCACCTCCTCTCCCACCTCCTCTCTCACCTCCTCTCCCACCTCCTCTCTCAGCCCCTCTCTCAGCTCCTCTCTCACCTTATCACCTCTCTCAGCCCCTCTCTCACCTCCTCTCTCACCTCCTCTCCCACCTCCTCTCTCAGCCCCTCTCTCACCTCTTCACATTTCTCAGCCCCTCTCTCACCTCATCTCCCACCTCCTCTCTCAGCTCCTCTCTCACCTCCTCTCTCAGCCCCTCTCTCACCTCATCACCTCTCTCAGCCCCTCTCTCACCTCCTCTCCCACCTCCTCTCTCAGCCCCTCTCATCACCTCCTCTCTCCTGAGACCACATCCTCCTGTCCCCACCCCTCTGGACAGCCTGGGTATTGTGACCCCAGATCATAGGTGTATCTTAAACTGTATTCGGTGCTCTGGTCAACACACACCCCAGTGTGTGTGTGTGTCCGGTGCGGGTACATGTGTGTGCATGTCCCTCTGTCCCTCTGTCTGTCTTGTCAGTGCTTGACTTGGGAAGAGCTAACCAGAGCTGAGTCCTGACACCTCACATCTTCTACTGTTTGAACTCCTGCAGCTCTTATAGAATATCAGCTTAAACGTATTGTGACCTAAATATCAACAGTGCCGACACACATTTCAGTCCACGTCAAGCACTGCTTCTTGTTCTCTCTCTGTGTGACTGAGGGAGGGGGGGGCGGGGTTGCAGGAAGAGAAAAGGGGAACACTGTCAGTTTCAACATTACACAACACTCTCCGGGCCTGTGTATGAGTAGCTGTTGCTGAAATTATTTAACCTCACAGTCTTATATTAAGACTGCTGATACATTTGTAGACTGTAATTTATCTCACATTGTGCAGTGTGGTGGATGTATTTGTATGTGGTGGAGAGTTGGATGGAGATAGACTTGCCTGACGACTCAAACTGAAGCCTTCCGCTGCTCTGTCGTTCGCTACATACTTCAGTCTGAGACATTGAAGTCGTTTGTGGTGACGTCGAAATGAGGGGTGTTGTACAAAACCAAAGTCATCATCGGTTTCTGGGACCAATCAGGGGGTATAGAATGCATTTACATTCTGGAAATCGTCGGGGAGGTACTCCTATCCAGACTCATTGCGGAGAAGAAACATCCGTGGGCATGGCGTAGCGGTTGGCCCGGAGCAAGGAGATTGGGTAACCAGGCAAGGGAGTGAATCATTTTGGGGAGTGTGAGGGGTGTCAAAAGGTCTGGGCTGCTATGGTAACCAGTTGCCCTTCCAAGCCTCAGTGAGATTCCAAACGTAGCTCAGTCACACACTGGAACACTGACCACTAGTATGTGTGTGCGCGGGCGCGTGTGTGTGCGCGTGTGTGCGCGGGCGTGCGTGTGTGTGCGCGGGCGCATGTGTGTGCGCGGGCGTGTGTGTGCGCAGGTGTGTGTGTGCGTGGGCGTGCGTGCGTGTGTGTGTATGATGTAGAGGTATGTGATGTTTTGAGTGATAGTATGTCTCTCACTGGCCTCCCAGAGGCAGGTTTGGACATGATATGGAGAGAGGAGGAGAACACACCTAGCAGCAGAACTGTATTTATGTCAGTTAGATTTCAAACGGCAGAGTTCTACACCAGGGTTCTGTTATGGTTAGAGTTGAGGTTAGGTCGGCTGAGGAGAGAGAGATATGTATATTACAGACTTCCGCATGCCTTTCCCTCTCTCGACACTTGATTTCAGTGTTGTGTAGGGTGATACCAGGTTCTCTCTCTCTCGCAGACACACACGCCCGCTCACAGACACACACACTAGTGGTGTGTGTGTGTGTGTGTGTGTGTGTTTGTTTGTGTGTGTGTGTGTGTGTGTGTGTGTGTGTGTGTGTGTGTGTGTGTGTGTGTATGTGTGTGTGTGTGTGTGTGTGTGTGTGTGTGTGTGTGTGTGTGTGTGTGTGTGTGTGTGTGTGTGTGTGTGTGTGTGTGTGTGTGTGTGTGTGTGTGTGTGAGAAAAAGAAGAAAAAAAACCTGGTATCACCCTACACAACACTGAAATCAAGTGTCTGCTGTACGCAGATGACCTGGTGCTGCTGTCTCCCACTAAAGAGGGGTTACAGCAGCACCTAGATCATCTTCACAGGTTCTGTCAGACCTGGGCTCTGATCGTTAACCACAGGTTCTGTCAGACCTGGGCTCTGATCGTTAACCACAGGTTCTGTCAGACCTGGGCTCTGATCGTTAACCACAGGTTCTGTCAGACCTGGGCTCTGATCGTTAACCACAGGTTCTGTCAGACCTGGGCTCTGATCGTTAACCACAGGTTCTGTCAGACCTGGGCTCTGATCGTTAACCACAGGTTCTGTCAGACCTGGGCTCTGATCGTTAACCACAGGTTCTGTCAGACCTGGGCTCTGATCATTAACCTAAAAAAACTTTATATAATGATATTCCAAAAAAGGTCCGGAAATCAGGATGACAAATAGAAATTCTTTTTGGACACAGTTCTATTAGAACACACCAAAAACTACACATATCTAGGACTAAATATCAGCAACACAGGTAGCTTTCACATGGCTGTGAAACTACACATATCTAGGACTAAATATCAGCAACACAGGTAGCTTTCACATGGCTGTGAATGAGCTGAGAGACAAAGCAAGAAGAGCATTCTATGCCATTAAAAGGAACATCAAAATTGAAATTCCAATTAGAATCTGGCTCAAAATGTTTCAATCAGTTATAGAACCAATTGCTCTATATGGCAGTGAAGTATGGGGTCCAATCTCTATTAATGAATTCACCAAATGGGACAAACATCCAATTGAAATACTGCATGCAGAGTTTTGCAAGACTGTATTGCAAGTGCAAATAAAAACTCCAAATAACGCATGTAGAGCAGAATTAGAATAGAAAAAATAGCCATCAAATTTTAATTTTACTCAGACCTAAGAGAATATTTAATTCCCAAAATTATAATACAATACAAAGAATTTGAAACCTAAAAATCAAATATTTATTGGGTGAAAAGCCAAAATGTGCAGTTTTGGCAGCCAAATATGTCCTCCTGCCACAACCTGTTTTGTTTTGTCTTTCATACCACGTCATGTGTCTTCTCAGTCATGTTGACACTGGTCTACTACCAGGTCATGGGTCTTCTCAGTCATGTTGACACTGGTCTACTACCAGGTCATGGGTCTTCTCAGTCATGTTGACACTGGTCTACTACCAGGTCATGTGTCTTCTCAGTCATGTTGACACTGGTCTACTACCAGGTCATGGGTCTTCTCAGTCATGTTGACACTGGTCTACTACCAGGTCATGGGTCTTCTCAGTCATGTTGACACTGGTCTACTACCACGTCATGTGTCTTCTCAGTCATGTTGACACTGGTCTACTACCAGGTCATGTGTCTTCTCAGTCATGTTGACACTGGTCTACTACCACGTCATGTGTCTTCTCAGTCATGTTGACACTGGTCTACTACCAGGTCATGTGTCTTCTCAGTCATGTTGACACTGGTCTACTACCACGTCATGTGTCTTCTCAGTCATGTTGACACTGGTCTACTACCACATCATGTGTCTTCTCAGTCATGTTGACACTGGTCTACTACCAGGTCATGGGTCTTCTCAGTCATGTTGACACTGGTCTACTACCAGGTCATGGGTCTTCTCAGTCATGTTGACACTGGTCTACTACCACGTCATGTGTCTTCTCAGTCATGTTGACACTGGTCTACTACCACGTCATGTGTCTTCTCAGTCATGTTGACACTGGTCTACTACCAGGTCATGGGTCTTCTCAGTCATGTTGACACTGGTCTACTACCAGGTCATGGGTCTTCTCAGTCATGTTGACACTGGTCTACTACCAGGTCATGGGTCTTCTCAGTCATGTTGACACTGGTCTACTACCAGGTCATGGGTCTTCTCAGTCATGTTGACACTGGTCTACTACCAGGTCATGGGTCTTCTCAGTCATGTTGACACTGGTCCACTACCACGTCATGTGTCTTCTCAGTCATGTTGACACTGGTCTACTACCAGGTCATGGGTCTTCTCAGTCATGTTGACACTGGTCCACTACCATTGCTTTAATAAATTGTTGTTCTGATTAATATTGTTGTTGTTGTTAATGGTAATCCCATGTCCACTACTACTATTATTATTGCTGTTGGTCTCACCATTTATTTAAATATATATACACTGCTCAAAAGAATAAAGGGAACACTTTGTAACAACACAATGTAACTCCAAGTCAATAAAACTTCTGTGAAATCAAACTGCCCACTTAGGAAGCTACACTAATTGACAATACATTTCACATGCTGTTGTGCAAATGGAATAGACAACAGGTGGAAATTATAGGCAATTAGCAAGACACCCCCAATAAAGGAGTGGTTCTGCAGGTGGTGACCACAGACCACTTCTCAGTTCCTATGCTTCCTGGCTGATGTTTTGGTCACTTTTGAATGCTGGCGGTGCTTTCACTCTAGTGGTATCACGAGAGGGAGTCTACAACCCACACAAGTGGCTCAGGTAGTGCAGCGCATCCAGGATGGTACATCAATGCGAGCTGTGGCAAGAAGGTTTGCTGTGTCTGTCAGCGTAGTGTCCAGAGCATGGAGGCGCTGCCAGGAGACAGGCCAGTACATCAGGAGACGTGGAGGAGGCTGTAGGAGGGCAACAACCCAGCAGCAGGACCGCTACCTCCGCCTTTGTGCAAGGAGGAGCAGGAGGAGCACTGCCAGGGCCCTGCAAAATGACCTCCAGCAGGCCACAAATGTGCATGTGTCTGCTCAAACGGTCAGAAACAGACTCCATGAGGGTGGTATAAGGGCCCGATGTCCACAGGTGGGGGTTGTGCTTACAGCCCAACACCGTGCAGGACGTTTGGCATTTGCCAGAGAACACCAAGATTGGCAAATTCGCCACTGGCGCCCTGTGCTCTTCACAGATGAAAGCAGGTTCACACTGAGCACATGTGACAGACGTGACAGAGTCTGGAGATGCCGTGGAGAACATTCTGCTGCCTGCAACATCCTCCAGCATGACCGGTATGGCGGTGGGTCAGTTATGGTGTGGGGTGGCATTTCTTTGGGGGGGCCGCACAGCCTTCCATGTGCTCGCCAGAGGTAGCCTGACTGCCATTAGGTACCGAGATGAGATCCTCAGACCCCTTGTGAGACCATATGCTGGTGCGGTTGTCCCTGGGTTCCTCCTAATGCAAGACAATGCTAGACCTCATGTGGCTGGAGTGTGTCAGCAGTTCCTGCAAGAGGAAGGCATTGATGCTATGGACCGCCTGTTCCCCAGACCTGAATCCAATTGAGCACATCTGGGACATCATGTCTCGCTCCATGCACCAACGCCACGTTGGAACACAGACTGTCCAGCAGTCGGGGGATGATTTAGTCCAGGTCTGGGAGGAGATCCCTCAGGAGACCATCCGACACCTCATCAGGAGCATGCCCAGGCGTTGTAGGGAGCCTAATTTTGACTTGTTTTAAGGACATTACATCAAAGTTGGATCAGCCTGTAGTGTGGTTTTCCACTTTAATTTTGAGTGTGACTCCAAATCCAGACCTCCATGGGTTGATAAATTTGATTTCCATTGATAATTTTTGTGATTTTGTTGTCAGCACATTCAACTATGTAAAGAAAAAAGTATTTAATAAGAATATTTAATTCATTCAGATCTAGGATGTGTTATTTTAGTGTTCCCTTTATTTCTTTGAGCAGTGTATTATATTTTATATCTAAATATTTATTTTTTATTTTGTTTTTGTTTTTCGATATGTTTACTTTGACAATGTCAATTGAATTTATTTGAATAGAGAGAGAGAGAGAGAGAGAGACAGAGAGAGAGAGAGTGAGAGAACAGAGACAGAGAGAGAGAAAGAGAGACAGAGAGAGAGAGAGAGAGAGAGAGAGAGAGAGAGAGAGAGAGAGAAAGATGAGAGAGAAAGAAAGATGAGAGAGAGAAAGAAAGATGAGAGAGAGAGAAGAGTGAGAGAGAGAAGAGTGAGAGAGAGAGAGAAGAGAGAGAGAGAGAGAGAGAGAGAAGAGTGAGAGAGAGAGAGAGAGATAGACTGGAGAGAGAGAAAGAAAGATGAGAGAGAGAGAGAAAGAAAGATGAGTGAGAGAGAGAAGAAAAGATAGAGAGACTGGAGAGAGAAGGAAAGAGACTGGAGAGAAAAGAGGATTGATAGACTCATGGCTGTTTTCTGTCTTCTACCGGCCCCTGGTGTCAACGGTAACATTGTGCCCCTCTCCCTTCCTCTGTCATTCTTCTCTCCAGCGATGCTCCAGTCAATGAGCCGCACCCCGAGCGAACTCCACCCCCCCCGCCTCGGACCAGGGTACACAACACACCAATCGAAGGCACACAGCCTGCTCTGCCAATGAGAAGAGTCCCCCAGCCACCGCCTGAAATCAGTGAGCATACTGAACCCCTCCCATCCATCCTTAGCCACACCCATTAACTCCCTGACCTCACCTCTTCCTGATTTAACCTCTAGCGTCGAGCAAACCCATATCCGGGAGCGTAATCATAGCCTCAAGCTCATTACCATAACGCAACGTTAACTATTCATGAAAATCGCAAATGAAATGAAAGAAATATATTCACTCACACGCTTAGCCTTTTGTTAACAACACTGTCATCTCAGATTTTCAAAATATGCTTTTCAACCATAGCTACACAAGCATTTGTGTAAGAGTATTGATAGCTAGCGTAGCATTTAGCGTAGCATTCAGCAGGCAACATTTTCACAAAAACAAGAAAAGCATTCAAATAAAATCATTTACCTTTGAAGAACTTTGGATGTTTTCAATGAGGAGACTCTCAAGTTAGATAGCAAATGTTCATGTTTTCCAAAAAGATGATTTGTGTAGGAGAAATTGCTCCGTTTTGTTCATCACGTTTGGCTAAGAAAAAACCCAGAAAATTCAGTCACTACAACGCCAAACTTTTTTCCAAATTAACTCCATAATATCGACAGAAACATGGCAAACGTTGTTTAGAATCAATCCTCAAGGTGTTTTTCACATATCTATTCGATGATAAATCATTTGTGGCAGTTGGGTTTCTCCTCAGTAGCAAACGGAAAAGTACTGCAGGTGGAGATTACGCAATAATTACGACGGAGGACACCAAGCGACCACCTGGTAAAGGTAGTCTCTTATGGTCAATCTTCCAATGATATGCCTACAAATACGTCACAATGCTGCAGACACCTTGGGGAAACGACAGAAAGTCTAAGCTCATTCGTGGCCCATTCACAGCCATATAAGGAGTCATTGGAACACGGCGCCTTCAAAATCTGGGGCACTTCCTGTTTGAAATTTCATCTTGGTTTCGCCTGTAGCATCAGTTCTGTGGCACTCACAGACAATATCTTTGCAGTTTTGGAAACGTCAGGGTGTTTTCTTTCCAAAGCTGTCAATTATATGCAGTCGAGCATCTTTTCGTGACAAAATATCGCGCTTAAAACGGGAACGTTTTTTATCCAATAATGAAATACCGCCCCCATTGTATTTGTCACATGCACCGAATACAACAGGTGTTCCTCTTACCGTGAAATGATTACTTACAAGCCCTTAACCAACAATGCAGTTAAAAATAAAGAGTTAATAAAATATTTACTAAATAAAAAAATGATCAAAAAGTAACACACAAAATGTAGATAACGGTAACGAGGCTATATACAGGGGGCCCCCTGGGTAACTGAGTCAATGTGCGGGTGTACAGGTTAGTCGAGGTCATTTGTAATGTGACTAGATAATAGATAATAAACAGAGAGTAGCAGCAGTGTAAAAACAATGGGGGGGGGGGTCAATGTAAATAGTCCTGGAGGCCATTTGATAAATTTTTCAGCAGTCTTTTAGCTTGGGGGTAGAAGCTGTTAAGGAGCCTCTTGGACCTAGACTTGGTGCTCCGGTACCGCTTGCTGTGTGGTAGCAGAGAGAACAGTCTATGACTAAGGTGGCTGGACTGTGAAGAGAAGCAGCCATTTTATATATCTTAGTATTATAATTTGCAGTGTCTTATATATTACACCTAGATATTGTATGTATGTACTGATATGTAGACTATGTATGACAGTTTAAATGTATTTCAGTCCTTGACTAATAATGTTCTGTACTATATATTATGTCATGTTTCATGTGAACCCCAGGAAGAGTAGCTGATGCTTTTAGAGTGGGGATCCTAATAAATACCACTAACTCCAATTTGACCTAACTAATATAAAAAAAAATATCTAGGTAAAGTTATGTCGACATGTGGAAGTGGTTTCTGACTTTGTCTCCTAGGAATTAGAGCAATAAACTGATATAACTGTTGTCTTGTTGTTAGACAGCTCATACTGTAGAATCTATTTATTCAAATGGATGCTTTATATCACTAATGCTGCTAAACCTGTCCTCTACTGTATTAGACCTGTCCTCTACTGTATTAACCTGTCCCTCTACTGTACTGTATTAGACCTGTCCTCTACTGTATTAGACCTGTCCTCTACTGTATTAGACCTGTCCTCTACTGTATTAGACCTGTCCTCTACTGTACTGTATTAGACCTGTCCTCTACTGTATTAACCTGTCCCTCTACTGTACTGTATTAGACCTGTCCTCTACTGTATTAGACCTGTCCTCTACTGTATTAACCTGTCCCTCTACTGTATTAGACCTGTCCTCTACTGTATTAGACCTGTCCTCTACTGTATTAGACCTGTCCTCTACTGTATTAGACCTGTCCCCTACTGTACTGTATTAGACCTGTCCTCTACTGTATTAGACCTGTCCTCTACTGTATTAACCTGTCCTCTACTGTACTGTATTAGACCTGTCCCCTACTGTATTAGACCTGTCCTCTACTGTATTAGACCTGTCCTCTACTGTATTAGACCTGTCCTCTACTGTATTAACCTGTCCCTCTACTGTACTGTATTAGACCTGTCCTCTACTGTATTAGACCTGTCCTCTACTGTATTAGACCTGTCCTCTACTGTATTAGACCTGTCCTCTACTGTATTAGACCTGTCCTCTACTGTATTAACCTGTCCTCTACTGTATTAAACCTGTCCTCTACTGTATTAAACCTGTCCTCTACTGTATTAGACCTGTCCTCTACTGTATTAGACCTGTCCCCTACTGTATTAGACCTGTCCTCTACTGTATTAGACCTGTCCTCTACTGTATTAACCTGTCCTCTACTGTATTAAACCTGTCCTCTACTGTATTAGACCTGTCCTCTACTGTATTAGACCTGTCCTCTACTGTATTAGACCTGTCCTCTACTGTATTAAACCTGTCCTCTACTGTATTAGACCTGTCCTCTACTGTATTAGACCTGTCCTCTACTGTACTGTATTAGACCTGTCCTCTACTGTATTAGACCTGTCCTCTATTGTATTAGACCTGTCCTCTACTGTACTGTATTAGACCTGTCCCCTACTGTATTAGACCTGTCCTCTACTGTATTAGACCTGTCCCCTACTGTATTAGACCTGTCCTCTACTGTATTAGACCTGTCCTCTACTGTATTAGACCTGTCCCCTACTGTATTAGACCTGTCCTCTACTGTATTAGACCTGTCCTCTACTGTATTAACCTGTCCTCTACTGTATTAGACCTGTCCTCTACTGTATTAGACCTGTCCTCTACTGTATTAGACCTGTCCTCTACTGTATTAGACCTGTCCTCTACTGTATTAGACCTGTCCTCTACTGTATTAGACCTGTCCTCTACTGTATTAGACCTGTATTAGACCTGTCCTCTACTGTATTAGACCTGTCCTCTACTGTATTAGACCTGTCCTCTACTGTATTAGACCTGTCCCCTACTGTACTGTATTAGACCTGTCCTCTACTGTATTAGACCTGTCCTCTACTGTATTAGACCTGTCCTCTACTGTACTTTATTAGACCTGTCCCCTACTGTATTAGACCTGTCCTCTACTGTATTAGACCTGTCCCCTACTGTATTAGACCTGTCCTCTACTGTATTAGACCTGTCCTCTACTGTATTAGACCTGTCCTCTACTGTATTAGACCTGTCCTCTACTGTATTAGACCTGTCCTCTACTGTATTAGACCTGTCCCCTACTGTACTGTATTAGACCTGTCCTCTACTGTATTAGACCTGTCCCCTACTGTACTGTATTAGACCTGTCCTCTACTGTATTAGACCTGTCCTCTACTGTATTAGACCTGTCCTCTACTGTATTAGACCTGTCCTCTACTGTATTAGACCTGTCCTCTACTGTATTAGACCTGTCCTCTACTGTATTAGACCTGTCCTCTACTGTATTAGACCTGTCCCCTACTGTACTGTATTAGACCTGTCCTCTACTGTATTAGACCTGTCCTCTACTGTATTAGACCTGTCCTCTACTGTACTGTATTAGACCTGTCCCCTACTGTACTGTATTAGACCTGTCCTCTACTGTATTAGACCTGTCCTCTACTGTACTGTATTAGACTTGTCCTCTACTGTATTAGACCTGTCCTCTACTGTACTGTATTAGACCTGTCCCCTACTGTACTGTATTAGACCTGTCCTCTACTGTATTAGACCTGTCCTCTACTGTACTGTATTAGACTTGTCCTCTACTGTATTAGACCTGTCCCCTACTGTACTGTATTAGACTTGTCCTCTACTGTATTAGACCTGTCCTCTACTGTATTAGACCTGTCCTCTACTGTATTAGACCTGTCCCCTACTGTACTGTATTAGACCTGTCCTCTACTGTATTAGACCTGTCCTCTACTGTATTAGACCTGTCCTCTACTGTATTAGACCTGTCCCCTACTGTATTAGACTGTATTAGACCTGTCCTCTACTGTATTAGACCTGTCCTCTACTGTATTAGACCTGTCTTCTACTGTATTAACCTGTCCCTCTACTGTACTGTATTAGACCTGTCCTCTACTGTATTAGACCTGTCCTCTACTGTATTAGACCTGTCCTCTACTGTATTAGACCTGTCCTCTACTGTATTAGACCTGTCCTCTACTGTATTAACCTGTCCTCTACTGTACTGTATTAGACCTGTCCTCTACTGTATTAACCTGTCCTCTACTGTACTGTATTAGACCTGTCCTCTACTGTATTAACCTGTCCTCTACTGTATTAGACCTGTCCTCTACTGTATTAGACCTGTCCTCTACTGTATTAGACTTGTCCTCTACTGTATTAACCTGTCCTCTACTGTATTAGACCTGTCCTCTACTGTATTAGACCTGTCCTCTACTGTATTAGACCTGTCCCCTACTGTATTAGACCTGTCCTCTACTGTATTAGACCTGTCCTCTACTGTATTAGACCTGTCCTCTACTGTATTAACCTGTCCTCTACTGTATTAGACCTGTCCTCTACTGTATTAGACCTGTCCTCTACTGTATTAGACCTGTCCTCTACTGTATTAGACATGTCCTCTACTGTATTAGACCTGTCCCCTACTGTATTAGACCTGTCCTCTACTGTATTAGACCTGTCCTCTACTGTATTAACCTGTCCTCTACTGTATTAAACCTGTCCTCTACTGTATTAAACCTGTCCTCTACTGTATTAGACCTGTCCTCTACTGTATTAGACCTGTCCCCTACTGTATTAGACCTGTCCTCTACTGTATTAGACCTGTCCTCTACTGTATTAACCTGTCCTCTACTGTATTAAACCTGTCCTCTACTGTATTAGACCTGTCCTCTACTGTATTAGACCTGTCCTCTACTGTATTAGACCTGTCCTCTACTGTATTAAACCTGTCCTCTACTGTATTAGACCTGTCCTCTACTGTATTAGACCTGTCCTCTACTGTACTGTATTAGACCTGTCCTCTACTGTATTAGACCTGTCCTCTACTGTATTAGACTTGTCCTCTACTGTACTGTATTAGACCTGTCCCCTACTGTATTAGACCTGTCCTCTACTGTATTAGACCTGTCCCCTACTGTATCAGACCTGTCCTCTACTGTATTAGACCTGTCCTCTACTGTATTAGACCTGTCCCCTACTGTATTAGACCTGTCCTCTACTGTATTAGACCTGTCCTCTACTGTATTATACCTGTCCTCTACTGTATTAACCTGTCCTCTACTGTATTAGACCTGTCCTCTACTGTATTAGACCTGTCCTCTACTGTATTAGACCTGTCCTCTACTGTATTAGACCTGTCCCCTACTGTATTAGACCTGTCCCCTACTGTATTAGACCTGTCCTCTACTGTATTAGACCTGTCCTCTACTGTATTAGACCTGTCCTCTACTGTATTAGACCTGTCCTCTACTGTATTAGACCTGTATTAGACCTGTCCTCTACTGTATTAGACCTGTCCTCTACTGTATTAGACCTGTCCTCTACTGTATTAGACCTGTCCCCTACTGTACTGTATTAGACCTGTCCTCTACTGTATTAGACCTGTCCTCTACTGTATTAGACCTGTCCTCTACTGTACTGTATTAGACCTGTCCCCTACTGTATTAGACCTGTCCTCTACTGTATTAGACCTGTCCTCTACTGTATTAGACCTGTCCTCTACTGTATTAGACCTGTCCTCTACTGTATTAGACCTGTCCTCTACTGTATTAGACCTGTCCCCTACTGTACTGTATTAGACCTGTCCTCTACTGTATTAGACCTGTCCCCTACTGTACTGTATTAGACCTGTCCTCTACTGTATTAGACCTGTCCTCTACTGTATTAGACCTGTCCTCTACTGTACTGTATTAGACCTGTCCTCTACTGTATTAGACCTGTCCTCTACTGTATTAGACCTGTCCTCTACTGTATTAAACCTGTCCTCTACTGTATTAGACCTGTCCTCTACTGTATTAGACCTGTCCTCTACTGTATTAGACCTGTCCCCTACTGTATTAGACCTGTCCTCTACTGTACTGTATTAGACCTGTCCTCTACTGTACTGTATTAACCTGTCCTCTACTGTATTAGACCTGTCCTCTACTGTACTGTATTAGACCTGTCCTCTACTGTACTGTATTAGACCTGTCCTCTACTGTACTGTATTAGACCTGTCCTCTACTGTACTGTATTAGACCTGTCCTCTACTGTACTGTATTAACCTGTCCTCTACTGTATTAGACCTGTCCCCTACTGTATTAGACCTGTCCTCTACTGTATTAAACCTGTCCTCTACTGTACTGTATTAGACCAGTCCTCTACTGTACTGTATTAGACCTGTCCTGTACTGTATTAGACCTGTCCCCTACTGTATTAGACCTGTCCTCTACTGTATTAAACTTGTCCTCTACTGTATTAGACCTGTCCTCTACTGTATTAGACCTGTCCCCTACTGTACTGTATTAGACCTGTCCTCTACTGTATTAGACCTGTCCTCTACTGTATTAGACCTGTCCTCTACTGTACTGTATTAGACCTGTCCTCTACTGTATTAGACCTGTCCTCTACTGTATTAGACCTGTCTTCTACTGTATTAGACCTGTCCTCTACTGTACTGTATTAACCTGTCCTCTACTGTATTAGACCTGTCCTCTACTGTATTAGACCTGTCCCCTACTGTACTGTATTAAACCTGTCCTCTACTGTATTAGACCTGTCCCCTACTGTACTGTATTAGACCTGTCCTCTACTGTATTAGACCTGTCCTCTACTGTATTAGACCTGTCCTCTACTGTATTAGACCTGTCCTCTACTGTACTGTATTAACCTGTCCTCTACTGTATTAGACCTGTCCTCTACTGTATTAGACCTGTCCCCTACTGTACTGTATTAGACCTGTCCTCTACTGTACTGTATTAGACCTGTCCTCTACTGTACTGTTTTAGACCTGTCCTCTATTGTACTGTATTAGACCTGTCCTCTACTGTATTAGACCTGTCCTCTACTGTACTGTATTAGACCTGTCCTCTACTGTATTAGACCTGTCCTCTACTGTATTAGACCTGTCCTCTACTGTACTGTATTAACCTGTCCTCTACTGTATTAGACCTGTCCTCTACTGTATTAGACCTGTCCCCTACTGTACTGTATTAAACCTGTCCTCTACTGTATTAGACCTGTCCCCTACTGTACTGTATTAGACCTGTCCTCTACTGTATTAGACCTGTCCTCTACTGTATTAGACCTGTCCTCTACTGTACTGTATTAGACCTGTCCTCTACTGTATTAGACCTGTCCTCTACTGTATTAGACCTGTCCTCTACTGTATTAGACCTGTCCTCTACTGTACTGTATTAACCTGTCCTCTACTGTATTAGACCTGTCCTCTACTGTATTAGACCTGTCCCCTACTGTACTGTATTAGACCTGTCCTCTACTGTACTGTTTTAGACCTGTCCTCTATTGTACTGTATTAGACCTGTCCTCTACTGTATTAGACCTGTCCTCTACTGTACTGTATTAGACCTGTCCTCTACTGTATTAAACCTGTCCTCTACTGTATTAAACCTGTCCTCTACTGTATTAGACCTGTCCCCTACTGTATTAGACCTGTCCTCTACTGTATTAGACCTGTCCCCTACTGTATTAGACCTGTCCTCTACTGTATTAGACCTGTCCTCTACTGTACTGTATTAGACCTGTCCTCTACTGTACTGTATTAGACCTGTCCTCTACTGTATTAGACCTGTCCTCTACTGTATTAACCTGTCCTCTACTGTATTAGACCTGTCCTCTACTGTATTAGACCTGTCCCTCTACTGTACTGTATTAGACCTGTCCTCTGCTGTACTGTATTAGACCTGTCCTCTACTGTACTGTTTTAGACCTGTCCTCTATTGTACTGTATTAGGGGCTGTGGCTCCGAAGTTACCTCTGTTTTTTAAAATTTCTCTCTCTCTCCATCCCTGTCAGGGTCAGATTTTGAATTGTTTTTTAAATTTTATCTCTCACTCTCTCCCTCTCAGGGTCAGATTTTGAGTTGTTTTTTAAAAATGTCTCTCTCTCCCTCTCAGGGTCAGATTTTGAGTTGTTTTTTAAAAATGTCTCTCTCTCCCTCTCAGGGTCAGATTTTGGTGACAGTTCAGATGACTCTGAGGATCCAGACCAAGTTTACCCCAAGCCCCAGTCTGTGAACATGGCAGACAGGGTAAGATAGTGTGTGTGTGTGTGTGTGTACTCTGAATATGTGTCTAGACTCCTGTAATGTTATTGTGTTGCTGTGTGTCAGTGACGGCTGTGTTGTCCAATAGGATGTGTTCCTGCCGGTGCCGGGGTGGGGGAAGGGGCGGTACAGCTCTCTCTGCAGCGACGATGAACTATTGGACGATGACAACGAGCCAATCAGCAACCGGTTAGTGTCCCCTGACCCCTGACCTCTGACCTCTGGTGACATCATTGTTCCCATAGAGAGAGGGAATAACACTCTCTCTCTCTTTCATTCTCCTCTCTCTCTCTCTCTCTCTCTTCCAGCTCATGGCAGGACTATGGTCTGAGTACGCTACAGGAGAGTGTCTACCTGCCGGTCACAGGCAGGATCCTAGCCCAGCCCCCTAGAGATGGCCCCTCCCCTGTTCTAAAGATGGGCTGGCTGGATAAGAACCCACCGCAGGGGTACGTCACACACACACACACACACACACGCACACGCACACACACGCACATCCAGTATACGACCTCCCTAACTGTATGTATGTGTGTGCAGGTCTCTGTACTACCAGAGGAGATGGGTGAAGCTGGATGTTGACTACCTGAGATACTTTGACAACGACAAGGTGCGGTAACTATGAGTTCAGTTGGCCATCTACATTGTCCTGTTAGTCTATACATTACCTAAGTCATGATGTCCCCCATTAGTATTTCTCAGAGATGTGGTTTCTCTATTGATTGTCTGTGTTGTGTGTGACAGCGGTCCTATGAGTCATGGTGTGTGTGTGTGTGTGTGTGTGTGTGATAGCGGTCATACGAGTCATGGTGTGTTGTGTGTCTGTGTGTGTGTGTGACAGCGGTCGTATGAGTCATGGTGTGTTGTGTGTGTGTGTGTGTCTGACTGTGGTCGTATGAGTCATGGTGTGTGTGTGTGTGTGTGTGTGTGTGACAGCGTCGTATGAGTCATGATGTGTTGTGTGTGTGTGTGACAGCAGTCGTATGAGTCATGGTGTGTTGTGTGTGTGTGTGACAGCAGTTGTATGAGTCATGATGTGTTGTGTGTGTGTGTGACAGCAGTCGTATGAGTCATGGTGTGTTGTGTGTGTTGTGTGTGTGACAGCGGTTATATGAGTCATGGTGTGTTGTGTGTGTGTGTGACATTGGTCGTATGAGTCATGGTGTGTTGTGTGTGTTGTGTGTGTGACAGCGGTTATATGAGTCATGGTGTGTGTGTGTGTGACAGCAGTCGTATGAGTCATGGTGTGTTGTGTGTGTGACAGCAGTCATATGAGTCATGGTGTGTTGTGTGTACGACAGCGGTCATATGAGTCATGGTGTGTTGGGTGTGTGACAGCGGTCGTATGAGTCATGGTGTGTTGTGTGTGTGTGACAGCGGTCGTATGAGTCATGGTGTGTTGTGTGTGTGTGACAGCGGTCGTATGAGTCATGGTGTGTTGTGTTGCAGGAGGTATACTCTAAGAGGATCATACCAACGGCTGCCATTACGGGGGTGACCAATGTGGGGGAGCAGAAGTTTGAGGTGGTCACAACCAACCGGACCTTTCTCTTCAGAGCCGAGAGCGACTGTGAGTGTGTGTGTGGGTGTGTGGGTGTGTGTGTGTGTGTGTGTGTACATCCTTTGTTGTTCTTCTCTGGTTGTCAGCCCAGAAACCTTGACCCCAAGTAAACCCAGCAACATGTTTTGAGCCATGGTTTAATACACAGGGACTTGGTTCGTCCCTCTTCTTAAACGAGTCAGATAATAGGAAGTATTCTACTGTGTACTAGTGCAAGTATAACTGTGTGTTCAGAACAATGTGCTGGAGGCGGATGGCAGCCCTGGTCTTAGGAAAGCACAGAGAGAGGAAAACTCACCTTAGATATGATCAATTACGAAAATATCAAATTGTTGCTTACGGAAACTCCCAAAATCATATCAACCCTTATAATAATTAAAGCAATGGTAAACTAGATGATCATTTCAGCACCATTTTGATTGAGACAATCGTGGGGGACTCGTCTTCATAAATCAATCAAGGTCTGAATCGGATATTTGACCATATGTAGGTTGGGGAAATGTTAGCTAAGTTGAGGTGAGTGCTAATGATCCAAGTTATTCTAGTTAGCTCATATATTAACTGATCAGAACACCTTGCTGGCATGCTATGTACAGTAGCTTAACAAGTGGATCATGCTCTTCACTCGTCTGTGACTGTTTCTGATCATCAATCAATGGGATTTTGTTTCACTGAATCTCCGTCTGTATATTTCATTAATTGATCTCTGGCTGGGTAAATAAGTGGTGGTATAGCTCATCTATCAACGATCATAAACATTTAGCATGCTATAATGTAGCCTAATCAAGTGTTCGTCTATCACTGATCTGAAACATTTAGCATGCTATAATGAAGCCTAATCAAGTGTTCATCTATCACTGATCTGAAACATTTAGCATGCTATAACGTAGCCTAATCAAGTGTTCGTCTATCACTGAACTGAAACATTTAGCATGCTATAACGTAGCCTAATCAAGTGTTCATCTATCACTGATCTGAAACATTTAGCATGCTATAACGTAGCCTAATCAAGTGTTCATCTATCACTGATCTGAAACATTTAGCATGCTATAACGTAGCCTAATCAAGTGTTCGTCTATCACTGATCTGAAACATTTAGCATGTTATAATGTAGCCTAATCAAGTGTGTATTTTTCTCTTGGATCATGTAGCCTTATATAATCTCTCCATCATGGAGCTGTGACAGCGTGTCCTGTTTTATGTGTCTTAACCTAACTTCAATATAATCAATCAGTGATTCATGTTGGCTAATTACACAGCATATGAGTCATTCATGCATTTTAAATACAATCAAGCGTTTTATTTTGTAAGGAAATAACAAAGGGAACCTTGAATAAATAAACTAGAAATAAACTAGATTTTCTGTCAAACAGCCATTTGAATAATCTGTTAAAAGCCCTGTGTTTTTAACATGTTAAATTGGTAGTTACAGTCTTGTCCCATCGCTGCAACTCCCGTACAGACTCGGGAGAGGCGAAGGTCGAGAGCCTTGCGTCCTCGGAAACACAACCTTGCCAAGTCGCACTGCTTCTTGACACACTGCTCGCTTAACCCGGAAGCCAGCCGTACCAATGTGTCGGAGAAAATACCGTAGAACTGGCGACCGTGTCAGCGTGCACTGCGCCCGTCCCGCCACAGGAGTCGCTAGAGCGCGATGGGACAAGGAAATCTCGGCCAGCCTCCTCATGGGTCTCCCGGTCGCGGCCCGGCTGCGACACAGCCCGGGATTGAACCCGGGTCAGTAGTGATGCCTCAAGCACTGCGATGCAGTGCCTTAGACCGCTGCACAACTCGGGAGGCCACTCCAGCCTATTCTTATCGCAATTTGAAACATTGCACTCATCAGAAAAATACTTTCATCATGGCAGCAAATGTCTCTGGCCCAGCCAATTTTTAAATCCTGGCACCGCTAGTGGCACCGCTGGCACTGCTAGTGTCTGCAGCTGCAGCTGCTGAGAGAGAGCCTTAGTAGGATAAAAGGTGCACAGACACTCACAGTTGATTTAATTCTTAACACAACACGGCAAGCCCGAAACCCACCCGGGTCCAAATCAACCCATCTGCCCATCTAGCAACTCATCTGCCCATCATGCAGACATCAGCACTAAGCTGTTCATATCACACTGCTGCGTGCTAAATCACTCTTCCTCTGTGTGTGTGTGTGTGTGTGTGTGTGTAGTTGAGAGGAATGAGTGGGTGTCAGTTCTGCAGAACTTCACTAGGGGGCGCCAGGAGGGCAGCAGGGAGATTACTTCACACTCCTCGATGACCCCTGGTTCACCCCTGACCCCTGAACAGCAGGGCTACCTGGAGCTGAGGGGCCTGCGCTCCAAACTCTACACAGTCGTCTCTGGAGACAAGGTCTTCCTCTACAAGAACATGGAGGTGAGGCTGTGGGGGTGTTTGGTCCTAGGGGTGTTTGGTCCTAGGGGTGTTTGGTCCTAGGGATGTTTGGTCCTAGGGGTGTTTGGTCCTAGGGGTATTTGGTCCTAGGGTTATTTGATCCTAGGGCTGTTGGGTCCTAGGGGTATTGGGTCCTAGGGCTGTTGGGTCCTAGGGCTATTGGGTCCTAGGGGTATTTGGTCCTAGGGGTGTTGGGTCCTAGGGGTGTTGGGTACTAGGGGTATTGGGTCCTAGGGGTGTTGGGTCCTAGGGGTGTTGGGTCCTAGGGGTGTTGGGTCCTAGGGGTGTTGGGTCCTAGGGGTGTTGGGTCCCAGGGGTATTGGGTCCTAGGGATATTTGGTCCTAGGGGTGTTGGGTCCTAGGGGTGTTGGGTCCTAGGGTTATTTGATCCTAGGGCTGTTGGGTCCTAGGGGTATTGGGTCCTAGGGCTGTTGGGTCCTAGGGCTATTGGGTCCTAGGGGTATTTGGTCCTAGGGGTGTTGGGTCCTAGGGGTGTTGGGTCCTAGGGGTGTTGGGTCCTAGGGGTGTTGGGTCCTAGGGCTGTTGGGTCCTAGGGGTGTTGGGTCCTAGGGGTGTTGGGCTGTTGGGTCCTAGGGATGTTGGGTCCTAGGGCTGTTGGGTCCTAGGGGTGTTGGGTCCTAGGGGTGTTGGGTTCTAGGGGTGTTGGGTCCTAGGGGTGTTGGGTCCTAGGGGTATTGGTCCTAGGGGTGTTGGGTCCTAGGGGTGTTGGGTGCTAGGGGTGTTGGGTCCTAGGGGTGTTGGGTGCTAGGGGTGTTGGGTCCTAGGGGTATTGGGTCCTAGGGGTGTTGGGTCCTAGGGCTGTTGGGTCCTAGGGGTGTTGGGTCCTAGGGGTGTTGGGTCCTAGGGGTGTTGGGTGCTAGGGGTGTTGGGTCCTAGGGGTGTTGGGTGCTAGGGGTGTTGGGTCCTAGGGGTATTTGGTCCTAGGGGTATTGGGTCCTAGGGGTATTGGGTCCTAGTGGTGTTGGGTCCTAGGGGTGTTGGGTGCTAGGGGTGTTGGGT
>NC_143045.1:34702500-34722500 GCF_057628025.1 Oncorhynchus mykiss
AACAGCTAGACTGCCCACGACAGCTGAAACAGAACAGTACCTCCTTCTCCAAACAGCTAGACTGCCCACGACAGCTGAAACAGAACAGTACCTCCTTCTCCAAACAGCTAGACTGCCCACGACAGCTGAAACAGAACAGTACCTCCTTCTCCAAACAGCTAGACTGCCCACGACAGCTGAAACAGAGAAGTACCTCCTTCTCCAAACAGCTAGACTGCCCACGACAGCTGAAACAGAACAGTACCTCCTTCTCCAAACAGCTAGACTGCCCACGACAGCTGAAACAGAGAAGTACCTCCTTCTCCAAACAGCTAGACTGCCCACGACAGCTGAAACAGAACAGTACCTCGTTCTCCAAACAGCTAGACTGACCACGACAGCTGAAACAGAACAGTACCTCCTTCTCCAAACAGCTAGACTGACCACGACAGCTGAAACAGAGAAGTACCTCCTTCTCCAAACAGCTAGACTGACCACGACAGCTGAAACAGAACAGTACCTCCTTCTCCAAACAGCTAGACTGCCCACGACAGCTGAAACAGAACAGTACCTCCTTCTCCAAACAGCTAGACTGCCCACGACAGCTGAAACAGAACAGTACCTCCTTCTCCAAACAGCTAGACTGACCACGACAGCTGAAACAGAACAGTACCTCCTCCTCCAAACAGCTAGACTGCCCACGACAGCTGAAACAGAACAGTACCTCCTTCTCCAAACAGCTAGACTGACCACGACAGCTGAAACAGAACAGTACCTCCTTCTCCAAACAGCTAGACTGCCCACGACAGCTGAAACAGAACAGTACCTCCTTCTCCAAACAGCTAGACTGCCCACGACAGCTGAAACAGAACAGTACCTCCTTCTCCAAACAGCTAGACTGCCCACGACAGCTGAAACAGAACAGTACCTCCTTCTCCAAACAGCTAGACTGCCCACGACAGCTGAAACAGAACAGTACCTCCTTCTCCAAACAGCTAGACTGACCACGACAGCTGAAACAGAACAGTACCTCCTTCTCCAAACAGCTAGACTGCCCACGACAGCTGAAACAGAACAGTACCTCCTTCTCCAAACAGCTAGACTGACCACGACAGCTGAAACAGAACAGTACCTCCTTCTCCAAACAGCTAGACTGACCACGACAGCTGAAACAGAACAGTACCTCCTTCTCCAAACAGCTAGACTGACCACGACAGCTGAAACAGAACAGTACCTCCTTCTCCAAACAGCTAGACTGACCACGACAGCTGAAACAGAACAGTACCTCCAACTCCAAACAGCTAGACTGACCACGACAGCTGAAACAGAACAGTACCTCCTTCTCCAAACAGCTAGACTGCCCACGACAGCTGAAACAGAACAGTACCTCCTTCTCCAAACAGCTAGACTGACCACGACAGCTGAAACAGAACAGTACCTCCTTCTCCAAACAGCTAGACTGACCACGACAGCTGAAACAGAACAGTACCTCCTTCTCCACACAGCTAGACTGCCCACGACAGCTGAAACAGAACAGTATTTTGGCTAACTACTGTGTCCCTCTCTAATACCCCTGCCTGTCCCTTACCTGTCCCCAAGGTGTTCCTGTTGCTAGGTAATGAGCGTCTGAACAGATTTTGGGCGGCGAACGTCCCTCCCAGCGAGGCGCTGAGTCCGACCAGCTGCAGCGAAGACCGCCGACGATTCGTCAGCTCCAAATACAGACAGGGCAAATACCGCAAATACCACCCCCTCTACGGCAACCAGGAAGAGCTTAACAACGTAAGAACAACCTTTATATAACCCTGATCTGACCTCCAAACTAACCTTAATGTAACCCTACCACATCTAAATGACAACCAGAACGATCCCATACACTCCCATACCCCTCCAGTATCTCTCCCTCCAGTATCCACACCCCTCTAGTATCCACACCCCTTAAGTATCCACACCCCTCCAGGATCTATCCCCCTCCAGTATCTATCCCCCTCCAGTATCCACACCCCTCCAATATCCATACCCCTCCAGTATTTATCCCCCTCCAGGATCTATCCCCCTCCAGTATCTATCCCCCTCCAGTATCTATCCCCCTCCAGGATTTATCCCCCTCCAGTATTTTTCCCCCTCCAGTATCTATCCCCCTCCAGTATCTATCCCCCTCCAGTATCTATCCCCCTCCAGTATCTATCCCCCTCCAGTATCTATCCCCCTACAGTATCTATCCCCCTCCAGTATCTATCCCCCTCCAGTATCCACACCCCTCCAGTATCCACACCCCTCCAGGATCTATCCCCCTCCAGTATCTATCCCCCTCCAGTATCCACACCCCTCCAGTATCTATCCCCCTCCACTATCTATCCCCCTCCAGTATCTATCCCCCTCCAGTATCTATCCCCCTCCAGTATCTATCCCCCTCCAGTATCCACACCCCTCCAGTATCTATCCCCCTCCAGTATCCACACCCCTCCAGTATCTATCCCCCTCCAGTATCCACACCCCTCCAGTATCTATCCCCCTCCAGTATCCACACCCCTCCAGTATATATCCCCCTCCAGTATCCACACCCCTCCAGTATCCACACCCCTCCAGTATCTATCCCCCTCCAGTATCTATCCCCCTCCAGTATCCACACCCCTCCAGTATCTATCCCCCTCCAGTATCCAGCCCCTCCAGTATCTATCCCCCTCCAGTATCTATCCCCCTCCAGTATCTAGCCCCTCCAGTATCTATTCCCCTCCAGTATCCAGCCCCTCCAGTATCTATCCCCCTCCAGTATCTTTCCCCCTCCAGTATCTAGCCCCTCCAGTATCCACACCCCTCCAGTATCTATCCCCCTCCAGTATCTATCCCCTCCAGTATCTATCCCCTCCAGTATCCAGCCCCTCCAGTACCCTTCTCTTCCATTCAGTGTGTGTGTTTCTGTGTAGTGAATGCCTTAGTGTTACAGCTCTTAGCTGGGTCAGTCAATAGCCTCTTAACCCAGTTACCAGAAGCAATGCCAACTGCACACAGCTCTCTGTCTCTCTCTCTCTGTGAGTGTGTGTGTAGATGTGTATGTGAGTGTGGGGTGTGTGTGTGTGTGAGAATCACATTCAGCACATGACTTTGAGTGATTCCATTTTCCTCCTTAAGTGATTTAGTTAACCAGATGTTCATGCCCAGTGTGTGTGTGTGTGTGTGTGTGTGTGTGTGTGTGTGTGTGTGTGGGGGGGGGGACGTTTTCTCTCTGCTTCTGATTGTTGGACTAGGATGCAACGGCATAGGGAGACACACACATACACACACACACACACACAAACACCCTCTCTCTCGCTCTTCATGCGTTGAACTAAATGAATCCTTTGTTCTCCTTCTCCCCTCTCTTTTTCTGGTGTGTTCCCGTTCTCCCTGGTCCATTCCCTGCTGCTTGGACTGTGTCTCTGTGTTCTCCCTGGTCCATTCCCTGTTGTCTGGACTGTGTCTCTGTGTTCTCCCTGGTCCATTCCCTGCTGCCTGGACTGTGTCTCTGTGTTCTCCCTGGTCCATTCCCTGTTGTCTGGACTGTGTCTCTCTCTGTGTTCTCCCTGGTCCATTCCCTGCTGCCTGGACTGTGTCTCTCTCTGTGCTCTTCCTGGGCCTCAACCCACCTCGATCATGTATAAGCTCATATTGCTGACACCACCCCTCCATCAGATGTCATCATGGTCTTTCTACAGGAATGTTCTCTAACCCCGCCCCTCCAGAGTTTTTCTCCTCCCCCTTTTATCCCTGTTTCACTGTTTGGGTCTGGTCAGTGGAGCTGAGTGTCTGGTCAGTGGAGCTGAGGGTCTGGTCTGTGGAGCTGAGGGTCTGGTCTGTGGAGCTGAGGGTCTGGTCAGTGGAGCTGAGGGTCTGGTCAGTGGAGCTTAGTGTCTGGTCAGTGGAGCTGAGTGTCTGGTCAGTGGAGCTGAGGGTCTGGTCAGTGGAGCTGAGGGTCTGGTCAGTGGAGCTGAGGGTCTGGTCAGTGGAGCTGAGGAAAGTGTTTTTCTCTGTCCTCCTCTCTTCTGTTGATGTATTTTTGTGAGGAGGGCTCTTGCATCGTCTTCACTTGGAACTATGCAGTTTGGGACACACACACACATACACAGACACACACACATGCGCCGGTGACATTCAAGAGGACTACACTGTCAGCTCATGGGTGAGTTCACCACTGCAGTAGCTGTGTAGGACTGTGTGCTCTGTTTGTTGGCATTGTATGTTTGTGGACAAGGCCTGTTTTTGTGTTTGTGTGTCGTGTGTATAAAATGTGAGAGGGACAAGAATGTGTCTGAGAGTTGTATTGGAGTGTGGGTCTGAGAGTTGTATTTGAGTGTGGGTCTGAGAGTTGTATTGGAGTGTGGGTCTGAGAGTTGTATTGGAGTGTGGGTCTGAGAGTTGTATTGGAGTGTGGGTCTGAGAGTTGTATTGGAGTGTGGGTCTGAGAGTTGTATTGGAGTGTGGGTCTGAGAGTTGTATTGGAGTGTGGGTCTGAGAGTTGTATTGGAGTGTGGGTCTGAGAGTTGTATTCGAGTGTGGGTCTGAGAGTTGTATCCGAGTGTGGGTCTCAGAGTTGTATTTGAGTGTGGGTCTCAGAGTTGTATCCGAGTGTGGGTCTCAGAGTTGTATTCGAGTGTGGGTCTCAGAGTTGTATCCGAGTGTGGGTCTCAGAGTTGTATTCGAGTGTGGGTCTCAGAGTTGTATTTGCGTAAGTGTGTTGAAGTGTGTAAATATGTGAGTTGGATGATTGAAATGGACGACTTCCTCTATGCTCAGCTGGAGGGAGACGTGTGACTCCATGTGTTCTTTGTGTGGTCATAGCCTCCCCTTTCTGAATGGACAGTCTTGTACGAGTCAGCTCCCTCTCCCACTCTGCTGATCTATGCTGATAGCATCTTATAACACATCACGGCTAAACTACAGGGCACTGCCAAAATAAAGGAAAACACACGAGTAAATTATGGGATACTAAGTAAATTGAAAGTAGATGCTTTCACACCGGTTAATTAAGCAATTAACATCCCATCATGCTTAAGAACATGTGTTAAAAATGCCCAGTTGCCCATTATTTTGACTACAAGAGATCTGTGACTTTGGGTCTCAAAGGAGCATAGAGGGGGGGGGGGGGGGGGGGGGGGGGGGGGGTTTAAAAGGTGTGTGTCTCAGTCACCAGATCTCAACACAATTGAACATTCTGGAGCGGCGCCTGAGGCTTTCCACCACCATCAACAAAACGCCAAATTATTTATTGTGGAAGAATGGTGTCGCATCCCTCCAATAGAGTTCCAGATACTTGTAGAATCTATGCCAAGGTGCATTGAAGTTGTTCTGGTGGCTCGTAGTGATCCAACGGCCTGTTAAGACACTTTATGTTGGTGTTTTCTTTATTTTGGCTGTTACCTATATGCCAGAATCTCATGGCACATTACAGCTAAACCATGTTAGCATCTTATAGCACATCACAGCTAAACCATGTTAGCATCTTATAGCACATCACAGCTAAACTATGTTAGCATCTTATAACACATCACAGCTAAACTATGTTAGCATCTTATAACACATCTCAGCTAAACTATGTTAGCATCTTATAGCACATCTCAGCTAAACTATGTTAGCATGCTATATCACATCACAGCTAAACCATGTTAGCATCTTATAGCACATCACTGCTAAACTATGTTAGCATCTTATAACACATCACTGCTAAACTATGTTAGCATCTTATAACACATCACTGCTAAACTATGTTAGCATCTTATAACACATCACAGCTAAACTATGTTAGCATCTTATAACACATCTCAGCTAAACTATGTTAGCATCTTATAGCACATCACAGTTAAACTATGTTAGCATCTTATAACACATCCCAGCTAAACTATGTTAGTATGCTATAACACATCACTGCTAAACAATGTTAGCATCTTATAGCACATCACTGCTAAACTATGTTAGCATCTTATAACACATCACTGCTAAACTATGTTAGCATCTTATAACACATCACAGCTAAACTATGTTAGCATCTTATAACACATCTCAGCTAAACTATGTTAGCATGCTATATCACATCACTGCTAAACAATGTTTGCATCTTATAGCATATCACAGCTAAACTATGTTAGCATCTTTTAACACATCACAGTTAAACTATGTTAGCATCTTATAACACATCCCAGCTAAACTATGTTAGCATGCTATAACACATCACTGCTAAACAATGTTAGCATCTTATAGCACATCAACGCCAAACTATGTTAGCATCTTATAGCTAGCGCCAGGAGTTTTTCCTGGTCAGCTGACATGGTCAGGAAAAACTTGGATCCTAATTTGATTGTTATGCTACACAGTTATAACATAGTGAAGCTAAATTATTTCCGCTTTTCTAGCATCTCTCAGTGCAGGCTAGCACTGCTTTTACAGGGCTGCCAGTCTACCTCACAGCTAACCTCCACATGATAATTAACCTCTTGTGACTCTAGGGGGAGTATTTTCATTTTTGGAAAAAAAAAACGTTCCCGTTTTAAACGGGATATTTTGTCAGGACGAGATGCTAGAATATACAACCAACCCAGTGATTAGACAGCAACCATTGAGAATATTAATTTGACAGTGTGACTGTGGGCTGTGGGCTTATGAGACGCAGAGGTATTTGTGTGTGTGCATGGATGATTTTGGATATGTTTGTGTGTGCGAGTGGTTTAGGAATTTCTCCATATGTCTGTATTGAATATTGACATGTCTGTGTGGTTCAAACCATACACCTCAACCTGAGCACTCAGTTCTGCCATCTTTGGTTTCTTGGGACTTCAACCCCTATGAGGGGCCGGCTTATCCCAGCCAAAGCTATCTTCTGCCCTGGCACACCAATGACGGAACAATGAATCCCTGCGCATCTTCTGAAAACGGATCTCGAGAGTATCTCGATTAGTCCTACATCACCCCCCCCCCACCACCGCAGAAATGTACTTACTGTGACTGTGATATGTGGTTGTCCTGCCTAGCTTCTTAGAATTAATGCACTAAGTCTTTCTGGATAAGTCTGCTAAATGACTACAATGTCAATAGTAGGTGCTGGGTGGGTGCAGGCGTGGTGTTGGCTGATTGGCTGACTTGCAGTAAACAATCTATGGGCCTGTTTCATTGGATGTGTGTCAATATGGCTCTTATATAGATCAGTTGCTAGGACACAGCTTCGATCCCTTTCTCTTCCTTAACCCTCTTATTCTCTTCTCTTTCTATCAGACCTCAGGATAAGACCCAGATGCAGACAGTTCGAAATAACAAATATTTATTTACAAAACAGGGGGCAGGCAAGCTACAGATCAAGGGCAGGCAGAGGTCGATAATCCAGGGCAGAGTCTGTAAAGTACAGAACACCAGGCAGGCTCAGGGTCAGGGCAGGCATAATGGTCAAAAACCGGGAGAACTAGAAAAACAGGAGACAAGCACAAGACAGGTGAAACAGGAGACAGAGGGCTGTGAGACAGGTTTAATCATTGAAAGGTGGGATGTATACAGAGGGTTCGGTGCAATAGATGACAAACAGCAGAGGGGCTAAGGATCTTGGAGTTGGGGAAAGGGACGATAAATCGGGGGAAAGTTTGCGGGACTCTACCCGGAGGGGCAGATCCCGTGTGGACAGCCATACCCTCTGCCCAAGACAATAGCGGGGGAGCTGGGGTCAGGTGGCGGTTCGCCTGTTGACGATACCTGGAGGTGGTCTTGAGAAGAGTGGACCTAGCTCTCTTCCAGGTACGCCGACAGCAGCGGCCAAACATCTGGACCGAGGGTATGTTGTCCTCTTCCTCTTGCTCCGGGAAGAGCGAGGGTGATAACCAACGGAGCACTCGAAGGGCGAGAGCCCAGTGGCTAACTCGAAGGGCGAGAGCCCAGTGGCTGAGCAGGGAAGGGTGTTCCCAGGAGTACTCCACCCACACAAGTTTCTGGCTGCAGAAGGTGGGGTTGGCCGAGACAAGGCACTGAAGAGTCGTCTCCAGGTCTTGATTGGCACTCTCTGACTGGCCGTTGGATTTCAGATGAAACCAGGAGGACAGGCTGACGGATGACCCAATGAGTGTGCAGAAGGCCTTCCAGTACCGGGACGAGAACTGAGGATCACGGTCGGAGACCATGTCCACCGGAAGTCCATGGATCCGGAAGACGTGCTGCACCATGACCTGGGCCGTCTCCTTGGCAGAAGGTAGCTTGGGGAGGGGAATGAAATGAGCGGTTTTGGAAAACCTGTCCACCACTGTGAGGATAGTGGTGTTTCCATCATACGAAGAGAGACCAGTGATGAAGTCCAGGGATATATGTGACCAGGGACGGTGAGGGACAGGAAGAGGTTGAAGGAGGCCAGTCGGAGCTTGCAGAGGAGTCTTGTTTTGACAGTGCAGGCGGCGATGAACGCGGAGACGTCAGGGACCATGGTGGGCCACCAAAATAAAGCATTGTCGCACAAAGGCCAGGGTCTGACGGGAGCCAGGGTGGCAGGCAAGCCTGGAAGAAGGAGCCCTTTCCAGAACCGGGGAGTGGGCTGCGTCTGGGACAAACATCTGATTAGCCGGAGCCCCCCCCCCCCCCAGGCACGAGGTAGGAAGAATAGTCTCGGGGCCCGAGGGTGTAGATGTGGGGCTATAGTGGAGTGAAAGCATGTCCGACTTAACATTCTTAGACCCTGGCTGGTAGGAGATGGTGAAGTTGAACAGGGTGAACAACAGGGCCTATCGCGCTTGCCTGGAGTTGAGACGCTTGGCGGTACAGAGATATTCCAGGTTCTTGTGGTCCGTCCACACTATGAATGGAAGTTCCGCCCCCTCTAACCAGTGTCTCCACTCCTCCAATGTCATCTTCACTGGGAGTAGTTCTCGATTCCCCACATCATAATTCCTCTCCGTGGCGTTAAGAGGATGGGAGGAGAAGGTGCAGGGATGCAGCTTAAAGTCCAGGGCAGAACACTGGGACAAGACGGCCCCCACTTCGACATCCGACGCATCTAGGAAAGCCCAGTCAGCAGCTGGGGACCACGTGAATGGGACCTTGGGAGAGGTGAGTGCTGACAGGGGTTAAGCCAGGGTGCTAGAACCCCAGACAAAAACGGAAATAGAAATGGGAAAATCCTAAGAGACGTTGCAGCTGCACTCTGGACGTGGGCTTGGGCCAATCCACCACCGATCTTAATGTTCCGGGATCCATCTGCACATTCCGAGCAGCGATGATGTACCCAAGGAAGGTGATGGTGGAGCATTGGAATTTGCATTTTTCGGCTTTGACAAAAAGCTGGGTCTCCAGGAGACGCTGGAGGACATGGAGGACGTGTTTTTGAGCCGAGCGGGAAAAAATGAGGATGTCGTCCAGGTAGACAAACACGAACCGGTTCAACATGCAGCGGAGAATGTTATTAACCAGGGCCTGGAACACTGCAGGAGCATTGGTCAGACCGAATGGCATCACCAGGTTTTCATAATGTCCGCTAGCAGTGTTGAAGGCTGTCTTTCAGTCCCGTATCTGTACCAGGTGATAGGTGTTCTGCACGTCCAACTTAGAGAAGATGGACTGCTGGTACAGGGAATACAGCTGTCCCCGGGGTGGTGTAGTGCCCGGGAGAAGGTTGGACCCGCAGTCATAGGGTCGACGCGGAGGAAGCGACGTGGCCCAGGCCTTGCTGAAAACTTCCCGTAGGTCCTGGTACTCCGCGAGAACGGTGGAGAGGTCTGAGGCATCTTCCGACCCCACAGGAAGATGTCCCGGGGCAGGCTGCGCCGACTTCAGACAATGGGCGCGGCAGAACGGGCTCCAGCCAATGAAAGTACCAGTAGTCTTTTGATAAGGGGATTGTGGCGCTGGAGCCAAGAAAACCCCAATACCCCGGGAACCTGAGGAGACTTGATGAGCATAAACTTAATAGACTCAGTGTGGTTCCCAGACACACACAGGTGGATAGGAGTAGTATTGTGGGTGACCCTGCCTATAGAGTGCCCATCCTGTGCTCTAACATCCATGGGAATGGAGAGGGGCTGAGTGGGGATGCCCAGCTCAAACACCAGGGTGGCGTCCATGAAACTCTCGTCGGCCCCAGAGTCAATGAGAGCCCGGAGAGATTTTGACTAGTTGCCCCACAGGAGGATGGCATGGAGAGGGGTGTGAGTAAGGGGAGAAGAAAAACCGTATGGTTCACCAGAGTACTCGTACCTACTGATGAACATGGTCCTTTTAATGGACCGGTAGACACATAATGACGGGCAGTTCTGCAATATAGACAACTCTGGGTCTGCGTAAGCGTTAAGTTGGAGGCAGCCTAGCTCTGACGAGTTGCATCGGCTCCGGAAAAGGCGAGCCGGCAGACCTCCTCTCCCTCCTACGTTCACGTAGCCGCCCATCGATTCAGATGGTCAAGGCGATGAGCGAGTCGAGATCTGTAGGCAGCTCCCGGGCAGCGACCTCGTCCTTAACCTCCTCCGATAATCCATGTAGGAATGTGCGGATAGTCCTCCACACTGCAGGGGTCTTGGCGGAGCTGGAGTAACTTCCGGGCAGCCTCTCTCCCGGACAATGGAGAATCAAAAACCTTTTTTACCTCAGCTACGAACTCCTCCAGACTGAAACATACAGCAAGCAGATCATTGTTCTCACACCGCCGTAGCCCAGGCGAGAGCCCTCCTGGACATTAGTGTTATGAAATACGCTATCTTCAAGCGGTCTGAGGGAAAGGACAAGGGCTGCAGCTCGAAGATGAGGGAACACTGGGCAGCTCGAAGATGAGGGAACACTGGGCAGCTCGAAGATGAGGGAACACTGGGCTGTTCGAAGATGAGGGAACACTGGGCAGTTCGAAGATGAGGGAACACTGGGCAGCTCGAAGATGAGGGAACACTGGGCAGCTCGAAGATGAGGGAACACTGGGTAGTTCGAAGATGAGGGAACACTGGAAGAGAAACTCCCGTCAGGTTCCTGACCTTCCAGCAAAGCGTTCTGGAGGAGGTAAGCGGGGTTCTCGAGAAGCCTGGATGGCCTGGAGAGACGCACTGCCGACAGCTGTTTTACTGAGGAGCTGGGAGGTTACTGTCGTGGCTGGCTGCCTCACACCAATTCATTCAAGGCTTGGTCATGGTGTTCTGCTAAGGTCTGGAACCCTTCCATAAGACCTCAAAGTAACTCCTCGTGTCTCCTAATGGAGGCTCCTTGGGAGGAGACGGTGTTGCAGAGCTGGTCCGAGTCTGCTGTGTCAGTCAGTCATGGCCAGTTCCTACTATCAGACCTCAGGATAAGACCCAGATGCAGACAGTTCGAAATAACAAATGTTTATTTACAAAACAGGGGGCAGGCAAAGGACAGGTCAAGGGGCAGGCAGAGGTCGATAATCCAGGAGTCCGTGAGGTACAGAACAGCAGGCAGGCTCAGGGTCAGGGCAGGCAGAATGGTCAAAAACCAGGAGAACTAAAATAAAACAGGAACTAATGAGAAACAGGAGTACGGGAAAAACGCTGGTAGACTTGATGAGACAAGACAAACTGGCAACAGCCAAACAGAAAACACAGGTATAAATGCACAGGAGATAACGGGGAAGATGGGCGACACCTGGAGGGGGTGGAGACAAGCACAAGACAGGTGAAACACATCAGGGTGTGAGACTTTCTCTATCCTTTCCCCTCTTATTCTCCCCTCTTTCTCTCTCCTTTCCCCTCTTATTCTCCTCTCTTTCTCTATCCTGTCCCCTCTTATTCTCCTCTTTCTCTATCCTTTCCCCTCTTATTCTCCTCTCTTTCTCTGTTCTGTCCCCTCTTATTCTCCTCTTTCTCTATCCTTTCCCCTCTTATTCTAATATCTTTGTTGCCTGTTTCTCTATTTTCTCTCTTTGCCCTATTTCTCTTCTCCCAAATGTTTAAATTATTTGTCTCCTCTCTTTCTTTCATATCACACTCTCTCTGTTTTTCTCCTCAGCCTTGTTTTCCCACTCTGTCTGCTAGGTCGCTCTGTCTGCTATGTCCCTCTGTCTGCTATGTCTCTCTGTCTGCTATGTCTCTCTGTCTGATAGGTCTCTTTGTCTGATAGGTTTATCTGTCTGATAAGTCTCTGTCTGCTGGTTCTCTCTGTCTGATAGGTTTCTCTTTCTGATAGGGCTCTCTGTCTGATAGGGCTCTCTGTCTGATAGGTCTCTCTGTATGATAAGTCTCTGTCTGCTACAGTAGGTCTCTCTGTCTGCTGGGTCTTTCTGTCTGATACGTTTCTCTGTCTGATAGGTCTCTCTGTCTGATAGGTCTCTCTGTCTGATAGGTCTCTCTGTCTGATAGGGCTCTCTGTCTGATAGGTCTCTCTGTCTGATAGGGCTCTCTGTCTGATAGGGCTCTCTGTCTGATAGGGCTCTCTGTCTGATAGGGCTCTCTGTCTGATAGGTCTCTCTGTCTGATAGGCCTCTCTGTCTAATTGGTCTCTCTGTCTGCTACAGTAGGTCTCTCTGTCTGCTACAGTAGGTGTCTATGTCTGCTACACCAGGTCTCTCTGTCTGCTGGTCTCTCTGTCTGATAGATCTCTGTCTGCAACAGTAGGTCTCTCTGGTGAGGTAATGCTGGAACAGATGGATCACACTTCTTTCTTCCTGTCTTGTGTGTCTGTATTGTGTGAATGTGTTTGTGTGGCTCCTCTGCTTGCCAAGCATGTGTAACATTTGTTATTTTGCGGATGGAGGGAATGGGGAGGATAGAGGCAAGGGGTATTTGTAATCACTTTCCTTTCAGAGACACACCCAGGGTATAGAGTGCACTCCACACGGCCCTCAGAAAAATCATTCTCTCTCTGTGTTTCGCTCTCTCTATCTTGTTCTCTTTCTTTCTTTCTCTCTAGCTCTCCAGGGGTTGTGTAAAAGTCTTTGATTCCTCCCTGTGTCTGTGTGCATGTTTGCTAATGTGTGAGGGCTAGAAGTCCTGGAGAATAAAAATATGTAGGAGGAGAGAGTAGGAGAAGGAGAGAGCAGGAGAAGGAGAGAGCAGGAGAAGGAGAGAGCAGGAGAAGGGAGAGTAGGAGAAGGACAGGGTAGAAGAAGGAGAGAGTAGGAGAAGGGGAGAGCAGGAGAAGGAGAGAGCAGGAGAAGGAGAGAGCAGGAGAAGGGAGAGTAGGAGAAGGACAGGGTAGAAGAAAGAGAGAGTAGGAGAAGGGGAGAGCAGGAGAAGGGGAGAGCAGGAGAAGGAGAGAGCAGGAGAAGGAGAGAGCAGGAGAAGGGAGAGTAGGAGAATGACAGGGTAGAAGAAGGAGAGAGTAGGAGAAGGGGAGAGCAGGAGAAGGGGAGAGCAGGAGAAGGAGAGAGCAGGAGAAGGAGAGAGCAGGAGAAGGAGAGAGCAGGAGAAGGAGAGAGCAGGAGAAGGATAGAGCAGGAGAAGGGGAGAGCAGGAGAAGGGGAGAGCAGGAGAAGGAGAGAGCAGGAGAAGGAGAGAGCAGGAGAAGGATAGAGCAGGAGAAGGGGAGAGCAGGAGAAGGAGAGAGTAGGAGAAGGGAGAGAATTGAGTAGAGAGGGAGGAAGGAGAGAAGGGAAGAGACAGAGGAGTGACATGGAAGTGTGGAACCCCCCAATCACACCAAAAGGATGTGGGTTGTTGGTTCAGAAGAGAGTGCAGCAGCATCATTGTGTGTGTGCTTGTAATAAGGTGTGTGTTACTGTGTTGGGTTGTGCTCCAGCTGGAAGGCTACATTGAGCTCAGCTGTAAAAACATCCTCCTCCCTGTTTTGTATCTCTCCTGGTCTCTATCTTTCTCTCAACGGGGCAGTCACCCTCTCTGGTTTTAATTTCCTCCCATGATTCCCAGTTAACCTGTCCCCTCACCCCGTTTAGTCTTACCCCGACCCTGTCCCCTGGTCCCTTACCCTGTCCCCCTCACCTTAAAGTCCTCAGAGATGTGAGTCATTGGTGTCAGTTGAGAAACAGTGGATTGTTCTGAACCACAGCTGTGAGTCAGCTGCTCCACTGCTTTGCCCAACAACAACAGGTGGACTGTGGGTTGGTGTGAAATGTGTAGGCTTGTGGAATGTCGTAGGTTATGATGTCATAATGTTGTACAACTGTCTGAGACCCTGAACTATGAATTGAGAAACAAGTTCACTAATACTGCTGTGACAGCTACAGTGACGGTCTAATACTGCTGTGAGACCTACAATGACAGTATAATACTGCTGTGACAGCTACAATTACAGTCTAATACTGCTGTGACAGCTACAATGACAGTTTGGTCACTGCTGTTTCAAGCAAAAAGCTCAGACTCAGCATAGCAGCAATGTTACTTCCTCCTCGCTAACACTGACAAAGTGATCAAAACATTTTCTGAATTTGAAACAGTTATCCCACCCTAACCTCTCCCCCCTCTCTCTCTCTCCCCCCCCTCTCTCTCCCCCCTTCCCCCCTCTCTGACCCCCTCTCTCTCTCCCCCCTTTCATAAATATGGGTTGTATTTACAATGGTGTGTGTTCTTCACTGGTTGCCCTTTTCTCGTGGCAACAGGTCACAAATCTTGCTGCTGCGATGGCACACTGTGGAATTTCACCCAGTAGATATGGGAGTTTATCAAAATTGGATTTGTTTTCGAATTCTTTGTGGATCTGTGTAATCTGATGGAAATATGTCTCTCTAATATGGTCATACATTTGGCAGGAGGTTAGGAAGTGCAGCTTAGTTTCCACCTCATTTTGTGGGCAGTGAGCACATAGCCTGTCTTCTCTTGAGAGCCATGTCTGCCTACGGCGGCCTTTCTCAATAGCAAGGCTATGCTCACTGAGTCTGTACATAGTCAAAGCTTTCCTTAATTTTGGGTCTCTCTCTCTCTCTCTCTCCCCCTCTCTCTCCCCTCTCTCCTCCCCCCCTCTCTCTCTCCCCTCTCTCCCCCTCTCTCTCTCCCCTCTCTCCCCCCTTTCCCCCTCTCTCCCCCCTCTCTCTCTCCCCCTTTCCCCCTCTCTCCCCCCTCTCTCTCCCCTCCCTCTCTCCCCCTCTCTCCCCCTCTCTCTCTCCCCTCTCTCCCCCTCTCTCTCTCCCCTCTCTCCCCCTCTCTCTCTCCCCCTTTCCCCTTCTCTCCCCCCCTCTCTCTCTCCCCTTCCCCCCTCTCTCCCCCCTCTCTCTCCCCCCTTTCCCCTATCTCCCCCCTCTCTCTCTCCCCCTCTCTCTCTCCCCCTTTCCCCTTCTCCCCCCCCCTCTCTCTCTCCCCCCTCTCTCTCCCCTCTCTCCTCCCCCCCTCTCTCTCTCCCCTCTCTCCCCCTCTCTCTCTCCCCCCTTTCCCCCTCTCTCCCCCCTCTCTCTCTCCCCTTTCCCCCTCTCTCCCCCCTCTCTCTCCACTCCCTCTCTCCCCCTCTCTCTCTCCCCTCTCTCCCCTCTCTCTCTCCCACCTTTCCCCTTCTCTCCCCCCTCTCTCTCTCCCCTTCCCCCCTCTCTCCCCCCCTCTCTCTCCCCCCTTTCCCCCTATCTCCCCCTCTCTCTCTCCCCCTCTCTCTCTCCCCCCTTTCCCCTTCTCCCCCCCCCCCCCTCTCTCCCCCCTTTCCCCCTCTCTCCCCCCTCTCTCTTTCCAGGCCCTGTGTATAAACGTGCAGTGCAGTGATGTCCTGGAGACCTTATGTCTGGTGTTCTGTGGAGCTGATGTGAACTGTTCTACTGGCCAGGCTGACTGTCCCTCCCCTCTCTCCCTGGCACTCGCCCACAACCAGAAACTACAGGCCCAGTTCCTCTCACACAACCTCAACACAGGTATTTACATGTTGTATTCCAGTGTAATAATGAGTGTGCATGTTGACAGTGTGTTGTTGTGTGTCTGCAGAGCTGCCTCGGTCGGAGGTGACCGGGGCCATGGAGCCTCAACACTATTCACCACAGCACCCCGTCACTCACAATGGCTTCCTTTTCAAGACCGCCTCCATGGCCCGGCCTATCACGGAGCGTAAGGCCAGGGAGGGTGAGCCAATCACACACACACACACATCTCCCCTAGTTTCTTCCTTTGTCCACTAGTCCCTTCCCTAGTCCCCTTGTCTCCTAGTTCCCTCCCCTAGTCCCATCCTCTAGTGCCCTAGTCTCCGAGTCCCCTCCCATATTCCCTACCCCTAGTCTCTTAGTCCCTTCCCCTAGTCTCTTAGTCCCTTCCCCTAGTCTCTTAGTCCCTTCCCCTAGTCTCTTAGTCCATTCTTCTAGTTCCTTCCTCTAGTCCCTTCCCCTAGTCCCTCACTCTAGTCCCTTCCCCTAGTCCTTCCATCAGTCCCTTCCCTAGTCTCTTAGTCCCTTCCCCTAGTCTCTTAGTCCCTTCCCCTAGTCTCTTAGTCCCTTCCCCTAGTCTCTTAGTCCATTCTTCTAGTCCCTTACCCTAGTCCCTCACTCTAGTCCCTTCCCCTATTCCTTCCATCAGTCCCTTCCCTAGTCTCTTAGTCCCTTCCCCTAGTCTCTTAGTCCCTTCCCCTAGTCTCTTAGTCCCTTCCCTAGTCTCTTAGTCCATTCTTCTAGTCCCTTCCCCTAGTCCCTCACTCTAGTCCCTTCCCCTAGTCCTTCCATCAGTCCCTTCCCCTAGTCTCTTAGTCCCTTCCCCTAGTCTCTTAGTCCCTTCCCCTAGTCCCTCCCCTAGTCCTTCCATCAGTCCATTCCCCTAGTCCCTCCATCAGTCCCTTCCCCTAGTCCCTCCCCTAGTCTCTTAGTCCCTTCCCCAGTCTCTTAGTCCTTCCCCTAGTCCCTCCCCTAGTCCTTCCCCTAGTCCCTTCCCCTAGTCCCTTCCCCCTAGTCCCTTCCCCCTAGTCCCTTCCCCCTAGTCTCTTCCCCTAGTCCCTTCCCCTAGTCCTTCCATCAGTCCCTTCCCCTAGTATCTTAGTCCCTTCCCCTAGCCCCTTCCCCTAGTCCCTTCCATTAGTCCTTCCATCAGTCCCTTCCCCTAGTCTCTTAGTCCCTTCCCCTAGTCCCTTCCTCTAGTCCCTCCCCCTAGTCCTTTCCTCTAGTCCCTTCCCATAGTCTCTTAGTCCCTTCCTCTAGTCCCTTCCCTAGTCCCTTCCCCTAGTCTCTTAGTCCCTTCCTCTAGTCCCTTCCCCTAGTCCCTTCCCCTAGTCTCTTAGTCCCTTCCTCTAATCCCTTCCCCTAGTCCCTTCCTCAGGTCCCTTCCCCTAGTCCCTCGATCCAGTCCCTTCCCCTAGTCCCTTCCCCTAATCCCTCCATCCAGTCCCTTCCCCAAGTCCCTTCCTCTAGTCCCTTCCTCTAGTCCCTTCCCCTAGTCTCTTTGTCCCTTCCTCTAGTCCCTTCCCCTTGTCTCTTAGTCCCTTCCTCTAGTCCCTTCCCCTAGTCCCTTTCCCTAGTCTCTTAGTCCCTTCCTCTAATCCCTTCCCCTAGTCCCTTCCTCAAGTCCCTTCCCCTAGTCCCTCGATCCAGTCCCTTCCCCTAGTCCCTTCCCCTAATCCTTCCATCCAGTCCCTTCCCCTAGTCCCTTCCTCAAGCCCCCTTCCCCTAGTCCCTTCATCCAGTCCCTTCCCCTAGTCCCTTTCCCTAGTCCCTCCATCCAGTCCCTTCCCCCAGTTCCTTCCCCTAGTCCCTTCCCCTAGTCCCTCCATCCAGTCCCTTCCCCTAGTCCTTCCATCCAGTCCCTTCCCCTAGTCCTTCCATCCAGTCCCTTCCCCTAGTCCTTCCATCCAGTCCCTTCCCCTAGTCCCTTCATCCAGTCCCTTTCCCTAGTCCCTCCATCCAGTCCCTTCCCCCAGTTCCTTCCCCTAGTCCCTTCCCCTAGTCCCTCCATCTAGTCCCTTCCCCTAGTCCTTCCATCCAGTCCCTTCCCCTAGTCCTTCCATCCAGTCCCTTCCCCTAGTCCCTTCATCCAGTCCCTTCCACTAGTCCCTTCCCCTTGTCCCTCCATCTAGTCCCTTCCCCTAGTCCCTTTCCCTAGTCCCTCCATCCAGTCCCTTACTCCAGTTCCTTCCCAGTCCCTTCCCCTTGTCCCTTCCCCTAGTCCCTCCATCCAGTCCCTTCCCCTAGTCCCTCCATCCAGTCCCTTCCCCTAGTCCCTCCATCCAGTCCCGTCCCCTAGTCCCTTCCCCTTGTCCCTCCATCTAGTCCCTTCCCCTAGTCCCTTCCCCTAGTCCCTCCATCCAGTCCCTTCCCCTAGTCCCTTTCCCTAGTCCCTCCATCCAGTCCCTTACTCCAGTTCCTTCCCAGTCCCTTCCCCTTGTCCCTTCCCCTAGTCCCTCCATCCAGTCCCTTCCCCTAGTCCTTCCATCCAGTCCCTTCCCCTAGTCCCTTTCCCTAGTCCCTCAATCCAGTCCCTTACTCCAGTTCCTTCCCAGTCCCTTCCCCTTGTCCCTTCCCCTAGTCCCTCCATCCAGTCCCTTCCCCTAGTCCCTCCATCCAGTCCCTTCCCCTAGTCCCTCCATCCAGTCCCGTCCCCTAGTCATTTCCCATAGTCCTTCCATCCAGTCCCTTCCCCTAGTCCCTTCCTCAAGTCCCTTCCCCTAGTCCCTTCATCCAGTCCCTTCCACTAGTCCCTTCCCCTAGTCCCTCCATCCAGTCCCTTCCCCTAGTCCCTTTCCCTAGTCCCTCCATCCAGTCCCTTACTCCAGTTCCTTCCCAGTCCCTTCCCCTTGTCCCTTCCCCTAGTCCCTCCATCCAGTCCCTTCCCCTAGTCCCTCCATCCAGTCCCTTCCCCTAGTCCCTCCATCCAGTCCCTTCCCCTAGTCCTTCCATCCAGTCCCTTCCCCTATTCCCTCCATCCAGTCCCTTCCCCAAGTCCCTCCATCCAGTCCCTTCCCCAAGTCCCTCCATCCAGTCCCTTCCCCTAGTCCCTCCACCCAGTCCCTTCCCCTAGTCCCTCCATCCATTCCCTTCCCCTAGTCCCTTCCCCTAATCCATCCATCCAGTCCCTCCCCCTAGTCCCTTCCCCTAATCCCTCCATCCAGTCCCTTCCCCTAGTCCCTTCCCCTAGTCTCTTCCCCTAGTCCCTTCCCCTAGTCCCTCCATCCAGTCTCTTCCCCTAGTCCCTTCCCCTAGTCCCTTGATCCAGTCCCTTCCCCTAGTCCCTCCATCCCTTCCCCTAGTCCCTTCCCCTAGTCCCTCCATCCAGTCCCTTCCCTTAGTCCCTTCCCCTAGTCCCTCCATCCAGTCCCTTCCCCTAGTCCCTTCCCCCTAGTCCCTCCATCCAGTCCCTTCCCCTAGTCCCTTGATCCAGTCCCTTCCCCTAGTCCCTCCATCCAGTCCCTTCTCTTAGTCCCTCCCCTAGTCCCTTCCCCTAGTCCCTCCCCTAGTCCCTTCCCCTAGTCCCTCCATCCAGTCCCTTCCCCTAGTCCTTCCATCGAGTCCCTTCCCCTAGTCCCTCCCCTAGTCCCTCCCCCTAGTCTCTCCCCTAGTCCCTTCCCCTAGTCCCTTCCCCTAGTCCCTCTATCCAGTCCCTTCCCCTAGTCCCTCCATCCAGTCCCTTCCCCTAGTCGCTTCCCCTTGTCCCTCCATCCAGTCCCTTCCCCTAGTCCCTCCATCCAGTCCCTCCACCCAGTCCCTTCCCCTAGTCCCTCCATCCAGTCCCTCCATCCAGTCCCTTCCCCTAGTCGCTTCCCCTAGTCCCTCCACCCAGTCCCTTCCCATGGTCGCTTCCCCTAGTCCCTCCATCCAGTCCCTTCCCCTAGTCCCTCCATCCAGTCCCTCCACCCAGTCCCTTCCCCTAGTCCCTCCATCCAGTCCCTCCACCCAGTCCCTTCCCCTAGTCCCTCCATCCAGTCCCTCCATCCATTCCCTTCCCCTAGTCCCTCCATCCAGTCCCTTCCCCCAGTCCTTTCCCCTAGTCCCTCCATCCAGTCCCTTCCCCTAGTCCCTCCATCCAGTCGCTTCCCCTAGTCCCTTCCCCTAGTCCCTCCATCCAGTCCCTTCCCCTAGTCCCTCCATCCAGTCCCTTCCCCTAGTCACTTCCCCTAGTCCCTCCATCCAGTCCCTTCCCGTAGTCCCTCCATCCAGTCCCTCCATCCAGTCCCTTCCCCCAGTCCCTTCCTCTCACCTAGCTCAAGGTGATGATGCTGGCTTGGTCAAAGTGTGTCCTCTGTGTATGATG
>NC_143045.1:34725000-34800000 GCF_057628025.1 Oncorhynchus mykiss
AACTTTTTGAGGATCTGAGGACCCATGCCAAATCTTTTCAGCCTCCTGAGGGGGAACAGATTTTGTTGTGCCCTCTTCACGACTGTCTTAGTGTGTTTCATGTTGAGGGAGAGGTTGTTAGGTCCATTTACAGAGGTGTTTAGTCCCAGGATCCTTAGTTTAGTGATGAGCTTAATGGGTACGCTGTGCTGTAGTCAGTGAATAGCATTCTCACATAAGTGTTCCTTTTGTCCAGGTGGGAAAGGGCAGTGTGGAGTGCAATAGAGATTGCACCCTCTGTGGATCTGTTGGGGCAGTATGCAAAATAGAGTGGGTTTAGGGTTTCTGGGATAATGGTGTTGATGTGAGCCATGACCAGACTTTCAAAGCACTTCATGGCTACAGACGTGAGTTTTACGGGTCCGTAGTCATTTAGGCAGGTTACCTTGGTGTTATTGGGCACAGGGACTATGGTGGTCTGCTTGAAACATGTTGGTATTACAGACTCGGACAGGGAGAGGTTGAAAATGTCAGTGAAGACACTTTTTGTTGTTAGTTCAAGGGGTTGGAAGGGGTGCTTAGAAATGAGGCAAAATGACATGGTTTAAATATGCTGACACAAGCACTATTATATTGACCCTCTCTCTCCGTCTCCCTCTCTCCCTCTCTCTCTCCCTCCCTCTCCGTCTCCCTCCCTCTCCGTCTCTCTCCCTCTCCGTCCCCCTCTCCTTCTCCGTCTCCCTCCCCGTCTCCCTCTCTTTCTCCCTCCCCCTCTCCATCTCCCTCTCTGTCTCCCTCCCCCTCTCTGTCTCCCTCCCTCACTTTCTCTCTGTCTCCCTCCCCCTCTCTCTCTCCGTCTCCCTCCCTCTCTCTCTCTCACTCTCTCTCCGTCTCTCTCCCTCTCCGTCTCTCTCCCTCTCCGTCTCCCTCCCTCTCCGTCTCCCTCCCTCCCCCTCTCTCTCTCCGTCTCCCTCCCTCTCCGTCTCTCTCCCTCTCCGTCTCTCTCCCTCTCCGTCTCCCTCACTTTCTCCCTCTCCGTATCCCTCCCTCTCGCCTCCCTCCCTCTCTCTGTCTCCCTCCCTCTCCGTCTCCCTCCCTCTCCGTCTCCCTCCCTCTCTCCCTCTCCGTCTCCCTCCCCCTCTCCGTCTCTCTCCTCTCTCTGTCTCCCCTCTCTCCCTCTTTCTGTCTCCCTTCCTCTCTCTGTCTCCCTCTCCATCTCCCTCCCTCTCCGTCTCCCTCCCCCTCTCCCTCTCCGTATCCCTCCCTCTCCGCCTCCCTCCCTCTCTCTGTCTCCCTCCCTCTCCGTCTCCCTCCCTCCCTCTCTCCCTCTCCGTCCCTCTCCCCTCTCTGTCTCCCTCCCCCTCTCCGTCTCCCTCCGTCTCCCTCCCCCTCTCCGCCTCCCTCCCTCTCTCTGTCTCCCTCCCTCTCCGTCTCCCTCCCTCCCTCTCTCCCTCTCCGTCCCTCTCCCTTCTGTCTCCCTCCCCCTCTCCGTCTCCCTCCGTCTCCCTCCCCCTCTCCATCTCCCTCCCCCTCTCCGTCTCCCTCCCCCTCTCCGTCTCCCTCCCTCTCTCCCTCTCCGTCTTCCTCCCTCCCCCTCTCCGTCCCCCTCTCCTTCTCCGTCTCCCTCCCCGTCTCCCTCTCTTTCTCCCTCCCCTCTCCATCTCCCTCTCTGTCTCCCTCCCCCTCTCTGTCTCCCTCCCTCACTTTCTCTCTGTCTCCCTCCCCCTCTCTCTCTCCGTCTCCCTCCCTCTCTCTCTCTCACTCTCTCTCCGTCTCTCTCCCTCTCCGTCTCTCTCCCTCTCCGTCTCCCTCCCTCTCCGTCTCCCTCCCTCCCCCTCTCTCTCTCCGTCTCCCTCCCTCTCCGTCTCTCTCCCTCTCCGTCTCTCTCCCTCTCCGTCTCCCTCACTTTCTCCCTCTCCGTATCCCTCCCTCTCCGCCTCCCTCCCTCTCTCTGTCTCCCTCCCTCTCCGTCTCCCTCCCTCTCCGTCTCCCTCCCTCTCTCCCTCTCCGTCTCCCTCCCCCTCTCCGTCTCTCTCCCTCTCTCCCTCCCTCTCTCTGTCTCCCCTCTCTCCCTCTTTCTGTCTCCCTTCCTCTCTCTGTCTCCCTCTCCATCTCCCTCCCTCTCCGTCTCCCTCCCCCTCTCCCTCTCCGTATCCCTCCCTCTCCGCCTCCCTCCCTCTCTCTGTCTCCCTCCCTCTCCGTCTCCCTCCCTCCCTCTCTCCCTCTCCGTCCCTCTCCCCTCTCTGTCTCCCTCCCCCTCTCCGTCTCCCTCCGTCTCCCTCCCCCTCTCCGCCTCCCTCCCTCTCTCTGTCTCCCTCCCTCTCCGTCTCCCTCCCTCCCTCTCTCCCTCTCCGTCCCTCTCCCCCTTTCTGTCTCCCTCCCCCTCTCCGTCTCCCTCCGTCTCCCTCCCCCTCTCCATCTCCCTCCCCCTCTCCGTCTCCCTCCCCCTCTCCGTCTCCCTCCCTCTCTCCCTCTCCGTCTTCCTCCCTCCCCCTCTCCGTCTCCCTCTGTCTCCCTCCCCCTCTCCGTCTCCCTCCCTCTCTCCCTCTCTGTCTTCCTCCCTCTCTCTGTCTCCCTCCCTCTCTCCCGCTCTCTGTCTCCCTTCCTCTCTCTGTCTCCCTCTCCATCTCCCTCCGTCTCCCTCCGTCTCCCTCCCCCTCTCCGTATCCCTCCCTCTCTCCCTCTCCATCTCCCTCCCTCTCTCCCTCTCCGTCTCCCTCCCTCTCTCCCTCTCCATCTCCCTCCCTCTCTCCCTCTCCCTCCCTCTCCGTCTCCCTCCCCCTCTCCGTCTCCCTCCCCCTCTCCGTCTCCCTCCCTCCCTCCCTCCCTCCCTCCCTCCCTCCCTCCCTCCCTCCCTCCCTCTGTCTCCCTCCCTCTCCGTCTCCCACCCTCCCTTTCTCCCTCTCCGTATCCCTCCCCCTCTCCGTCTCCCTCCCTATCTCCCTCTCCGTCTCCCTCCCCCTCTCCGTCTCCCTCCCTCTCCCCCGCGCCGTCTCCCTCCCTCTCTGTCTCCCTCCCCCTCTCTGTCTCCCTCCCTCTCTCCCTCTCCGTCTTCCTCCCTCCCCCTCTCCGTCCCCCTCTCCTTCTCCGTCTCCCTCCCCGTCTCCCTCTCTTTCTCCCTCCCCCTCTCCATCTCCCTCTCTGTCTCCCTCCCCCTCTCTGTCTCCCTCCCTCACTTTCTCTCTGTCTCCCTCCCCCTCTCTCTCTCCGTCTCCCTCCCTCTCTCTCTCTCACTCTCTCTCCGTCTCTCTCCCTCTCCGTCTCTCTCCCTCTCCGTCTCCCTCCCTCTCCGTCTCCCTCCCTCCCCCTCTCTCTCTCCGTCTCCCTCCCTCTCCGTCTCTCTCCCTCTCCGTCTCTCTCCCTCTCCGTCTCCCTCACTTTCTCCCTCTCCGTATCCCTCCCTCTCCGCCTCCCTCCCTCTCTCTGTCTCCCTCCCTCTCCGTCTCCCTCCCTCTCCGTCTCCCTCCCTCTCTCCCTCTCCGTCTCCCTCCCCCTCTCCGTCTCTCTCCCTCTCTCCCTCCCTCTCTCTGTCTCCCCTCTCTCCCTCTTTCTGTCTCCCTTCCTCTCTCTGTCTCCCTCTCCATCTCCCTCCCTCTCCCTCTCCCTCCCCCTCTCCCTCTCCGTATCCCTCCCTCTCCGCCTCCCTCCCTCTCTCTGTCTCCCTCCCTCTCCGTCTCCCTCCCTCCCTCTCTCCCTCTCCGTCCCTCTCCCCTCTCTGTCTCCCTCCCCCTCTCCGTCTCCCTCCGTCTCCCTCCCCCTCTCCGCCTCCCTCCCTCTCTCTGTCTCCCTCCCTCTCCGTCTCCCTCCCTCCCTCTCTCCCTCTCCGTCCCTCTCCCCCTTTCTGTCTCCCTCCCCCTCTCCGTCTCCCTCCGTCTCCCTCCCCCTCTCCATCTCCCTCCCCCTCTCCGTCTCCCTCCCCCTCTCCGTCTCCCTCCCTCTCTCCCTCTCCGTCTTCCTCCCTCCCCCTCTCCGTCTCCCTCTGTCTCCCTCCCCCTCTCCGTCTCCCTCCCTCTCTCCCTCTCTGTCTTCCTCCCTCTCTCTGTCTCCCTCCCTCTCTCCCGCTCTCTGTCTCCCTTCCTCTCTCTGTCTCCCTCTCCATCTCCCTCCGTCTCCCTCCGTCTCCCTCCCCCTCTCCGTATCCCTCCCTCTCTCCCTCTCCATCTCCCTCCCTCTCTCCCTCTCCGTCTCCCTCCCTCTCTCCCTCTCCATCTCCCTCCCTCTCTCCCTCTCCCTCCCTCTCCGTCTCCCTCCCCCTCTCCGTCTCCCTCCCCCTCTCCGTCTCCCTCCCTCCCTCCCTCCCTCCCTCCCTCCCTCCCTCCCTCCCTCTGTCTCCCTCCCTCTCCGTCTCCCACCCTCCCTTTCTCCCTCTCCGTATCCCTCCCCCTCTCCGTCTCCCTCCCTATCTCCCTCTCCGTCTCCCTCCCCCTCTCCGTCTCCCTCCCTCTCCCCCGCGCCGTCTCCCTCCCTCTCTGTCTCCCTCCCCCTCTCTGTCTCCCTCCCTCTTCGTCTCCCTCCCCCTCTGTCTCCCTCTCTGTCTCCCTCTCTCCCTCTCCGTCTCCCACCCTCCCTTTCTCCCTCTCCGTATCCCTCACTATCTCCGTCTCCCTCCCTCTCCGTCTCCCTCCTTCCCTCTCTCCCTCTCTGTCTCCCTCCCTCACTCTGTCTACCTTCTTCTCCCTCCCTCTCTGTCTCCCTCCTTCTGTCCCTCTCTGTCTCCCTCCCCCTCTCCGTCTCCCTCCCTCTCTCTGTCTCCCTCCCTCTCTCCCTCTCCGTCTCACACCCTCCCTCTCTCCGTCTCACACCCTCCCTCTCTCCCTCTCCCTCCCCTTCTCCGTCTCCCTCCCGCTCTGTCTCCCTCCCTCCCTCTCTCCCTCTCCCCTCCCCCTCTCTGTCTCCCTCCCCCTCTCTGTCTCCCTCCCCCTCTCTGTCTCCCTCCCTCTCTTCGTCTCCCTCTCTCCCTCTCCGTCTCCCTCCCTCTCTCCCTCTCCGTCTCCCTCCCTCTCCCTCTCTCCATCTCCCTCCCTCTCTCCCTCTCCCTCCCTCCCTCCCTCCCTCCCTCCCTCCCTCCCTCCCTCCCTCCCTCCCTCCCTCCCTCCCTCCCTCCCTCCCTCCCTCCCTCCCTCTCTCTCCCCATCCCTCTCTCCCCCTCTCTCCCCCTCCCTCCCTCCCTCTCCCTCCCTCTCTCCCTCCCTCCCTCTCTCTCCCCCTCCCTCCCTCCCTCCCTCCCTCCCTCCCTCCCTCCCTCCCTCCCTCCCTCCCTCCCTCCCTCCCTCTCTCTCCCCCTCTCACACCCTCCCTCTCTCCGTCTCACACCCTCCCTCTCTCCCTCTCCCTCCCCCTCTCCGTCTCCCTCCCGCTCTGTCTCCCTCCCTCCCTCTCTCCCTCTCCCTCCCCCTCTCCGTCTCCCTCCCCCTCTCTGTCTCCCTCCCCCTCTCTGTCTCCCTCCCTCTCTTCGTCTCCCTCTCTCCCTCTCCGTCTCCCTCCCTCTCTCCCTCTCCGTCTCCCTCCCTCTCCCTCTCTCCATCTCCCTCCCTCTCCCTCTCCCTCCCTCTCCATCTCCCTCCCTCTCTCTGTCTCCCTCCCTCTCTCCCCCTCCCTCTCTCCCTCTCCCTCCCTCCCTCTCTCTCTCTCTCTCCCTCTCCGTCTCCCTCCCTCCCTCCCTCCCTCCCTCCCTCTCTCTCCCCCTCCCTCTCTCCCCCTCTCTCCCCCTCCCTCCCTCCCTCTCCCTCCCTCTCTCCCCCTCCCTCCCTCTCTCCCTCCCTCCCTCTCTCTCCTCCTCCCTCCCTCCCTCCCTCCCTCCCTCCCTCCCTCCCTCTCTCTCCCCCTCTCTCCCCCTCCCTCCCTCCCTCCCTCTCCCTCCCTCTCTCCCCCTCCCTCCCTCTCTCCCTCCCTCCCCCTCTCTCCCCCTCCCACCCTCTCTCCCTCCCTCCCTCCCTCTCTCTCCCCCTCCCTCCCTCTGTGTTCCCTCCCTCCCTCCCTCTCTCCCCCTCCCTCCCTCTGTCCCCCTCCCTCCCTCCCTCCCTCTCTCTCCCCCTCCCTCCCTCTCTCTGTCTCCCTCTCTGTCTCTCTCTCTCCCTGTCCCTCCCTCTCCGTCTCCCTTCCTCTCTCCCTCTCCATCTCCCTCCCTCTCTCCCTCTCCCTCCCTCCCTCTCTCTCTCCAGGACTCTGTACATTGAGGGGGAGAAGAAGCTTGACTTCCAGGGTTGGTGTGTGTCCGTGCAGAGAGCAGCAGGCAGTGCAGGAGACTCTCTTAGTCAGCAGCAACTAACTGAGACCGACATCCCTGTTATAGTGGACCGCTGCATTGACTACATCACACAGTGTGGTGAGAGATTGTGTGTAGCTGTGTGTATGTGCAGTGTGTTTGTGTTGCCTCGTGACTGTTCTGGCTCACATAGAGAAATAAGCAAAGGACAACCAATCAGCACTATTCATTTCCTCTCTCTCTTTCCCTCCTTCACCCCCACCCCCCTCTCTCTATTCATTTCAAGGGGCTTTATTGGCATGGGAAACACATGTTTACATTGCAAAAGCAAGTGAAATAGATAAACAAAATACATCTCTATCTCTCCACATCCTTCCATTCATTCTCTCTCTCTCCCCCTCCTTCTCTCTCTCTCTCCTAGGTTATGTGTTAATCTCTCTCTCTCTCTCTCTCTCTCAGGTTATGTGTTAACCTCTCTCTCTCTCTCTCTCTCTCTCTCTATCTCCTAGGTTATGTGTTAACCTCTCTCTCTCTCTCTCTCTCTCTCTCTCTCTCTCTCTCTCTCTCTCAGGTTATGTGTTAACTTCTCTCTCTCTCTCTGCTGACCAAGGCTTGTGGTTTCTCCCTGTTGTTTCTTTCCTATTGACTTAGTGACTCACTGGTCTTACTGGGGATCAGGCTGAACCTGTTGGGTTCTGGGTAGTTTCTCCTGTTTCGTGGTTGGAATGTTAATCTGTTACATCTGCTAACTCTTCCTAATCCCTTCTGGGCTCTGATTAGCTGCTGCTCTGACCTCTGAACTCTGTTTTGGTTGGTCAGTAAGAGAATGGGTTGTGAAAGGGTATGTGTTATGAAGTATGTGTATATTCATGTGTGTGAGTTTTAATCTGTGTGTGTGTTCTAGGTCTGACGTCCGAGGGTATCTACCGTAAGAGCGGTGTGAACAGTCGCGTGGCGACGCTGTGCGAGGCGTTTCGGCGTGATGCCCGTAGCGTGCGTCTGAAGGAGGGTGAGCACCAGGTGGACGACGTGTCTAACACACTGAAACGCTTCTTCAGAGAGTCTGGAGAGGGCCTGTTCACCATACAGGCTGCTAGCGCATGGCTCAGCACACCTGGTGAGCCCTACACCCTAACCCTACACCCTAACCCCTACCTCTACACCCTAACCCCTACACCCTAACCCCTACACCCTAACCCCTACCTCTACACCCTAACCCCTACACCCTAACCCCTACACCCTAACCCCTACCTCTACACCCTAACCCCTACCTCTACACCCTAACCCCTAACCCCTACACCCTAACCCCTACCTCTACACCCTAACCCCTACCTCTACACCCTAACCCCTACACCCTAACCCCTACCTCTACACCCTAACCCCTACACCCTAACCCCTACCTCTACACCCTAACCCCTACACCCAACCCCCTACCTCTACACCCTAACCCCTACACCCTAACCCCTACCTCTACACCCTAACCCATACACCCTAACCCCTACCTCTACACCCTAACCCCTACACCCTAACCCCTACCTCTACACCCTAACCCCTACCTCTACACCCTAACCCCTACCTCTACACCCTAACCCCTACCTCTACACCCTAACCCCTACACCCTAACCCCTACCTCTACACCCTAACCCCTACACCCTAACCCCTACCTCTACACCCTAACCCCTACACCCTAACCCCTACCTCTACACCCTAACCCCTACACCCTAACCCCTACCTCTACACCCTAACCCCTACCTCTACACCCTAACCCCTACCTCTACACCCTAACCCCTACCTCTACACCCTAACCCCTACCCCTACACCCTAACCCCTACCTCTACACCCTAACCCCTACACCCTAACCCCTACCTCTACACCCTAACCCCTACACCCTAACCCCTACCTCTACACCCTAACCTCTACACCCTAACCCCTACACCCTAACCCCTAACCCCTACACCCTAACCCCTACCTCTACACCCTAACCCCTACCTCTACACCCTAACCTCTACACCCTAACCTCTACCTCTACACCCTAACCTCTACACCCTAACCCCTACACCCTAACCCCTACCTCTACACCCTAACCCCTACCTCTACACCCTAACCTCTACACCCTAACCCCTACCTCTACACCCTAACCCCTACACCCTAACCCCTACCTCTACACCCTAACCCCTACACCCTAACCCCTACCTCTACACCCTAACCCCTACACCCTAACCCCTACCTCTACACCCTAACCTCTACACCCTAACCCCTACACCCTAACCCCTACCTCTACACCCTAACCCCTACCCCTACACCCTAACCCCTACCTCTACACCCTAACCTCTACACCCTAACCCCTACACCCTAACCCCTACCTCTACACCCTAACCCCTACACCCTAACCCCTACCTCTACACCCTAACCCCTACACCCTAACCCCTACCTCTACACCCTAACCCCTACACCCTAACCCCTACACCCTAACCCCTACCTCTACACCCTAACCCCTACACCCTAACCCCTACCTCTACACCCTAACCCCTACACCCTAACCCCTAACCCCTACACCCTAACCCCTACCTCTACACCCTAACCCCTACACCCTAACCCCTACCTCTACACCCTAACCCCTACACCCTAACCCCTACCTCTACACCCTAACCCCTACACCCTAACCCCTACACCCTAACCCCTACCTCTACACCCTAACCCCTACACCCTAACCCCTACACCCTAACCCCTACACCCTAACCCCTACACCCTAACCCCTACCTCTACACCCTAACCCCTACACCCTTTTAGTTATTTATTATTTATTAAACCAGGGAACCAGTTGAGAACAAGATCTCATTTACAACTGCAACCTGGCCAAGATAAAGCAAAGCATTGTGACAAAAACAACACAGAGTTACACATGGAATAAACAATCGTACAATCAATAACACAATAGAAAAATCTGTATACAGTGCGTGCAAATGAAGTAAGGAGGTAAGGCAATAAATAAGCCAATAGTGGTGAAGTTAGCAATTTAGACATTTACACTGGAGTGATAGATGTGCAGATGAGGCTGTGCAAGTAGAAATACTGGTGTGCAAAAGAGCAGAAAAACAAAAATAAATATGGGGATGAGGTAGGTAGTTGGTTGGATGGACTATTTACAGATGGGCTATGTACAGCTGCAGCGATTGGTAAGCTGCTCTGACAGCTGACACTTAAAGTTAGTGAGGGAGATATGAGTCTCCAACTTCAGTGAAGTCATTCCAGTCACTGGCAGCAGAGAACTGGATGGAAAGGCGGCCAAACAAGGTGTTGGCTTTGGGGATGATCAGTGAGATATACCTGCTGGAGCGCGTGCTACGGGTGGGTGTTGCTATGGTGACCAGTGAGCTGAGACAAGGCGGAGCTTTACCTAAGAATTATAGATGACCTGGAGCCAGTGGGTTTGGCGACGAATATGTAGCGAGGTCCAGCCAACGAGAGCATACCGGTCGCAATGGTGGGTAGTATATGGGGCTTTGGTGACAAAACGGATGGCACTGTGATAGACTGCATCCATTTTGTTGAGTAGAGTGTTGGAGGCTATTTTGTAAATGACATCGCCGAAATCAAGGATCGGTAGGATAGTCAGTTTTACGAGGGTACGTTTGGCAACATGAGTGAAGGAGGCTTTGTTGCCGCGGGGTGGTGCAGAGCTGTTGGCCGGAGTTTGGGTAGCCAGGTGGAAAGTATGGCCAGCCGTAGAGAAATTCTTATTGAAATTCTCAATTATCATGGATTTATTGCTGGTGGCAGTGGTTCCTAGTCTCAGTGCAGTGGGCAGCTGGGAGGAGGTGCTTTACAATGTCCCAAAACCTTTTGGAATTCGTGCTGCATGATGAAAAATTATGTTTGAAAAAGCTAGCCTTTGCTTTCCTACCTGGCTGTGTGTATTGGTTCCTGACTTCCCTGAAAAGTTGCATGTTGCGGTACGCCACAGGGTGTTTTTGTGCTGGTCAAGGGCAGTCAAGTCTGGAGTAAACCAAGGGCTGTATCTGTTCTTAGTTTTACATTTTTTCAACAGAGTATGCTTATCTAAGATGGTGAAGAAGTTACTTTTAAAGAATGAACAGGCATCCTCGACTGACAGGATGAGGTCAATATCCTTCCAGGATACCCAGGCCAGGTCGATTAGAAAGGCCTGCTCACAGAAGTGTTTTAGGGAGCGCTTGACAGTGATGAGGGGTGGTCGTTTGACTGCGGACCCATAACGGACGCAGCCAATGAGGCAGTGATCACTGAGATCCTGGTTGAAGACAGCAGAGGTGTATTTAGAGGGCAAGTTGGTCAGGATGATATCTATGAGGGTGTTTACGGATTTGGGGTTGTACCTGGTAGGTTCCTTGATAATTTGTGTGAGATTGAGGGCATCTACTTTAGATTGTAGGATGGCCGGGGTGTTAAGCATATCCCAATTTAGGTCACCTAACAGTACGAACTCTGACGATAGATGGAGGGCAATCAATTCACATTCACAGTCCAGGGCACAGCTGGGAGCTGAGGGGGATCTATAACAAGCAGCAACAGTGACTTTTTTCTGGGGAGATGGATCTTTAAAAGTAGAAGCTGTTTGGGCTTAGACCTGGATAGTATGACAGAACTCTGCAGGCTATCTCTACTGTAGATTGCAATTCCGCATGTGGGGGGGTGGGACAAGGGGGCTATCTGAGGCATGTTGAGCAGGATTAGGGGCTCCGCAGTAAAGTAAAACAATGAGAGCTGCCCTAAGCAACAGGATGCATATTGCCATTAGAGAGAGGCATAAAGCAATCACAGGTGTTGATTGGGAGAGCTACAACAACAATGAGTGAGATAACAACTGGTATAATGGCGTTGAATGGGCAGAGGGGGTCAGTTATCTACACACAGGGCCTGAGTTCAAGGCTTGGGCCGACAGATAAACAAAATGAAGTACTGTGTTAATGTACAGTCCAGCAGGCATCAGCTGTGTATCTGAGTGATCACAGGGTCCAATGAGCAGCAAAGGTGAAACAGGGAGCCGTTCGGTAGTCGATTATTAAGCAAGGCGAGCGGGAGACACGGCGTTCAGGAAGCTAGCAGGCCGGGGCTAGCAGATGGATCAACACCAGCACATCGGCCGGATTATGTCAGCAGACCAGTTGTGATGGATCGGTGGGGCTCCTTGTCGACAAAGGTTCCAGTCCAATTGGGAAGAGAGGTATTGTAGCTGGTGTACTTCGTTTGCTAGCTGGGAAATGGGCCTAGCTCGAGGCTAGCTCGAGGCTGGCTGGTGCATGCTTCTGGACAAGGGCATTAGCTACAATAGCCACTCGGTAGCAACTAGCTAGCATTGAAGATTCGGTGTAATGGTCCAGAGCTTGCGGCAGCAATCCGGTGATGTAGTGGATAAAAAAAGCAGTCCGATATGCCCAGGGCTGGTATCGCGCTGTGCAGACTGGCAGGTATTATCCAGGCTATCCGGGCTAAAGTAGCTGGAGTCCGAGCTAAAGGTAAAGACCGCTAGCAGTGGCTAACGATGACTAAAACGCTAGTAGCTAATTAGCTGCCTAGCTGCTGATGGCAAGCCTCTGATAGAGGTTCCAGTTAGAAGGTCTAAAGAATTGCAGATCTGTACCACATTGGGTGAGGCGGGTTGCAGGAAGGTATATTTTATTTGAAAATGGAAAAAAGAGGTTGAAATATAATGAAATGTATACAAAACCCCTAACCCCTACCCCTAACTCCTTAACCCTACCCTTAACCCCTACCCCAACACCCTAACCACTACCCCTACACCCTACACCCTAACCCCTACACCCTAACCCCTACCCCTAACTCCTTAACCCTACCCTTAACCCCTACCCCAACACCCTAACCACTACCCCAACACCCTACACCCTAACCCCTACACCCTAACCCCTACCCCTAACTCCTTAACCCTACCCTTAACCCCTACCCCAACACCCTAACCACTACCCCTACACCCTTACCCCTAACTCCCTAACCCTACACTTAACCCCTACTCCAACACCCTAACCACTACCCCTAAACCCTTACCCCTACACCCTAACCCCTACCCCTAACTCCTTAACCCTACCCTTAACCCCTACCCCAACACCCTAACCACTACCCCTACCCCTAACTCCTTAACCCTACCCTTAACCCCTACCCCAACACCCTAACCACTACCCCTACACCCTTACCCCTAACTCCCTAACCCTACCCTTAACCCCTACCCTAACACCCTACACCCTTACCCCTAACTCCCTAACCCTACACTTAACCCCTACCCCAACACCCTAACCACTACCCCTACACCCTAACCCCTACCCCAACACCCTTACCCCTAACTCCCTAACCCCAACACCCTAACCACTACCCCTACACCCTAACCACTACCCCTACACCCTAACACCTACCCCTACACCCTTACCCCTAACTCCCTAACCCCAACACCCTAACCACTACCCCTACACCCTAACCACTACCCCTACACCCTAACCACTACCCCTACACTCTTACCCCTAACTCCCTAACCCCAACACCCTAACCACTACCCCTACACCCTAACCCCTACCCCTACACCCTAACCACTACCCCTACACCCTAACTCCTACCCCTACACCCTAACCACTACCCCTACACCCTAACCAATACCCCTACACCCTAACTCCTACTCCTACACCCTAACTCCTACCCCTACACCCTAACTCCTACCCCCTAACTCCTACCCCTACACCCTAACCACTACCCCTACACCCTAACCCCAACACCCTAACCCCAACACCCTAACCTTAACTCCCTACCCTTATACCCTAACCCCAACATCGTACACCCTAACCCCAACACCCTAACCTTAACTCCCTATACCCTAACCCCTACCCTTATACCCTAACCCCAACACCGTACACCCTAACCGTAGCACCCTACACTCTAACCCCAACTCCCGACACTCACCCTAAAATAGGGGTGAGGTACTATATAGCAGGGGTGTATTCACTAGGAACCAAACGTGACCTAACTGAATTAAACATGCTTGGCTGTGTGTGTGTTGTCTGTCAGTGATCCCAGAGGAGAGCAGAAAGATCTGTCAGTACCAGCTGCTGCTGAGCCAGCTGCCCAGAGTCAACAAGGCCACGCTACGAGCCCTGGTCAACCACCTCTACTGGTGAGACACATATAAACACACACACACACACACCCCTCAGGTCAGAGTGTAACGGTGTGTGTGTTGTCCACAGTGTGCAGCGGTTTGCAGAGCTGAACCAGATGAATCTCCATAACCTGGCTATAGTATTTGGCCCAACACTGTTCCAGAGCGACGGGAAGGACTACACCGCTGGCCTTGTCGTAGAGGAACTCATAGAGCACTACACGGACGTCTTTGAGGTCAGAGATCCTGTAAACTCTAACCCCTGACCCCTAACCTCATAGAGCACTACACGGACGTCTTTGAGGTCAGAGATCCTGTAAACTCTAACCCCTGACCCCTAACCTCATAGAGCACTACACGGACGTCTTTGAGGTCAGAGATCCTGTAAACTCTAACCCCTGACCCCTAACCTCATAGAGCACTACACGGACATCTTTGAGGTCGGAGACCCTGTAAACTCTAACCCCTGACCCCTAACCTCATAGAGCACTACACGGACATCTTTGAGGTCAGAGACCCTGTAAACTCTAACCCCTGACCCCTAACCTCAGAGGCGGCAGCTAGCCTAGCAGTTTAGAGCATTGAGCCAGTAACCGAAAAGTTGCTGGTTTGAATCCCTGAGTCCGACAAGGTGAACAATCTGCTGATGTGCCCTTGAGCAAGGCACTTAACCCTAGTTGTTCCTGTAAGTCGCGCTGGATAAGAACGTCTGCTAAAGGACTTAGATTTAAATGTACTAGTGCATTATTGCCCATAGACGCTGATCTTGGGTCAGTTTAGCATTTTCCCCTGCTAATGTTTAAGGTTAAGATTGAGGTAGAGGAAGCTGATCCTAGATCTGTACATAGTGGAATCCCCACGGCACTCTGTCATCTTTGAGTTTAGGCACTAGCTCTCTTCTGCCCTCTGGTGTTTGGTAGGGGTATGACTATAGTGTTTGGTAGGGGGTGACTACAGTGTTTGGTAGGGGGGTGACTACAGTGTTTTTTAGGGGTGTGACTACAGTGTTTGGTAGGGGGGTGACTACAGTGTTTGGTAGGGGTATGACTATAGTGTTTGGTAGGGGGGTGACTACAGTGTTTGGTAGGGGGGTGACTATAGTGTTTGGTAGGGGGTGACTACAGTGTTTGGTAGGGGGGTGACTACAGTGTTTGGTAGGGGTATGACTATAGTGTTTGGTAGGGGGGTGACTACAGTGTTTGGTAGGGGTATGACTATAGTGTTTGGTAGGGGGGTGACTACAGTGTTTGGTAGGGGGGTGACTACAGTGTTTTTTAGGGGGGTGACTACAGTGTTTGGTAGGGGGGTGACTACAGTGTTTGATAGGGGGGTGACTACAGTGTTTGGTAGGGGGTTGACTACAGTGTTTGGTAGGGGGGTGACTACAGTGTTTGATAGGGGGGTGACTACAGTGTTTGGTAGGGGGGTGACTACAGTGTTTGATAGGGGGGTGACTACAGTGTTTGGTAGGGGGGTGACTACAGTGTTTGATAGGGGGGTGACTACAGTGTTTGGTAGGGGGGTGACTACAGTGTTTGGTAGGGGGGTGACTACAGTGTTTGGTAGGGGGTTGACTACAGTGTTTGGTAGGGGGGTGACTACAGTGTTTGATAGGGGGGTGACTACAGTGTTTGGTAGGGGGGTGACTACAGTGTTTGATAGGGGGGTGACTACAGTGTTTGGTAGGGGGGTGACTACAGTGTTTGATAGGGGGGTGATTACAGTGTTTGGTAGGGGGGTGACTACAGTGTTTGATAGGGGGGTGACTACAGTGTTTGGTAGGGGGGTGACTACAGTGTTTGGTAGGGGGGTGACTACAGTGTTTGGTAGGGGGGTGACTACACTGTGAGCTGGTCAATGATGTTTCAACCATGGAGTGAGTCGTTATATGCTGTCAGGTTCTAATTTCTCAGAGTAAATACGTCACGGACACTAGAGAAGATTAACCAAGTTTAAAGGGTGGTTACAGCTGTAATTCAGATGAAAAAAACATTTCACACAAGCACTGATATTTAACCCTTTCTCCTGGGCTGAGTCTCCTCCCCCACAACTGAACAGCCAATGCATCTCTGTTGCTAGGCAGAACCTGAGTGATATCTGTTCTTGTGACCGTGTGTGGTTGACCGTGTGTGGTTGACTGTGCGTGGTTGACCGTGTGTGGTTGACAGTGTGTGGTTGACCGTGTGTGGTTGACTGTGCGTGGTTGACCGTGTGTGGTTGACTGTGTGTGGTTGACTGTGTGTGGTTGACTGTGTGTGGTTGACCGTGCGTGGTTGACCGTGTGTGGTTGACCGTGCGTGGTTGACCGTGTGTGGTTGACCGTGTGTGGTTGACCGTGTGTGGTTGACCGTGTGTGGTTGACCGTGTGTGGTTGACTGTGCGTGGTTGTTTTGCGGTTCAGGTGGATGAGATGCAGCTGAAAAGACAGCTGGATGAGATCACGGCCATCATTAAAGTCAGAGAGAAGTTGAACCACAACTCCAGCGTCCCTGTGAGTCATACAGTACTCACACACACACCTCAACACCAAGGCTTCTGTGAGTCATACAGTACTCACACACACACCTCAACACTGAGGCTTCTGTGAGTAATACAGTACTCACACACACACACCTCAACACCAAGGCTTCTGTGAGTCATACAGTACTTACACACACACCTCAACACCAAGGCTTCTGTGAGTCATACAGTACTCACACACACACCTCAACACCAAGGCTTCTGTGAGTCATACAGTACTCACACACACACACCTCAACACCAAGGCTTCTGTGAGTCATACAGTACTTACACACACACCTCAACACCAAGGCTTCTGTGAGTCATACAGTACTCACACACACACCTCAACACCAAGGCTTCTGTGAGTCATACAGTACTCACACACACACCTCAACACCAAGGCTTCTGTGAGTCAAACAGTACTCACACACACCTTCTCAACACCAAGGCTTCTGTGAGTCATTTAGTACTCACAACACACCTCAACACCAAGGCTTCTGTGAGTCATACAGTACTCACACACACACCTCAACACCAAGGCTTCTGTGAGTCAAACAGTACTCAAACACACATATCAACACCAAGGCTTCTGTGAGTCATACAGTACTCACACACACCTCAACACCAAGGCTTCTGTGAGTCATACAGTACTCACACACACACCTCAACACTGAGGCTTCTGTGAGTAATACAGTACTCACACACACCTCAACACCAAGGCTTCTGTGAGTCATACAGTACTCACACACACACACCTCAACACCAAGGCTTCTGTGAGTCATACAGTACTCACACACACACCTCAACACCAAGGCTTCTGTGAGTCATACAGTACTCACAACACACCTCAACACCAAGGCTTCTGTGAGTCAAACAGTACTCACAACACACCTCAACACCAACGCTTCTGTGAGTCATACAGTACTCACAACACACCTCAACACCAAGGCTTCTGTGAGTCATACAGTACTCACAACACACCTCAACACCAAGGCTTCTGTGAGTCATGCAGTACTCACACACACACACCTCAACACCAAGGCTTCTGTGAATCATACAGTACTCACACACACATCTCAACACCAAGGCTTCTGTGAGTCATACAATACTCACACACACACCTCAACACCAAGGCTTCTGTGAGTCAAACAGTACTCACACACACACCTCAACACCAAGGCTTCTGTGAGTCATACAGTACTCACACACACACCTCAACACCAAGGCTTCTGTGAGTCAAACAGTACTCACACACACCTTCTCAACACCAAGGCTTCTGTGAGTCATACAGTACTCACACACACCTCAACACCGAGGCTTCTGTGAGTCACACTACCTTCTTATATCATACAGTGTTCTGCAGTAACCCAATGTGCTTTAACACTGCTTGAATTTGCGTGTGTGTGCGTGTGTGTGCGTGTGTGTGTGTGTGTGCGTGTGTGTGCGTGTGTGTGCGTGTGTGTGTGTGTGTGTGTGCGTGTGTGTGTGCGTGTGTGTGTGCGTGTTTGTGTGTGTATGCGTTGTGCAGGCGTCGGGGTCAGCAGGTGACTTCATCTGTACAGTGTACCTGGAGGAGAAGAAGGAGACAACAGAGCAGCATGTCAAGGTGACCTCTCACCTCTGACCTTACCTAACCCCTTATGATCTCACCTTTATCATGATAGGGAAATAAAGAGAGTAAGAAGCGGTCCTGAATCTCACTCCCTCCACTGCTCTCCCCTCCAGATCCCTGGTTCTATGACGGCAGCAGAGCTGACCTGTGAGATTCTGGACCGGCGGAAGATCCAGGTCAGAGAGAAAGACTACTGGAGCTGCTGGGAGGTCAGCCAGAAGGAGGAGATGGGTGAGTGGAGAGAGATGAGAGGTCAGCCAGAAGGAGGAGACCGGTGAGTGGACAGAGATATGAGAGGTCAGTCAGAAGGAGGAGACCGGTGAGTGGACAGAGAGATGGGAGGTCAGCCAGAAGGAGGAGACCGGTGAGTGGACAGAGAGATGAGAGGTCAGCCAGAAGGAGGAGACCGGTGAGTGGACAGAGAGATGAGAGGTCAGCCAGAAGGATGAGACCGGTGAGTGGACAGAGAGATGAGAGGTCAGTCAGAAGGAGGAGACCGGTGAGTGGACAGAGAGATGAGAGGTCAGTCAGAAGGAGGAGACCGGTGAGTGGACAGAGAGATGAGAGGTCAGTCAGAAGGAGGAGACCAGTGAGTGGACAGAGAGATGAGAGGTCAGTCAGAAGGAGGAGACCGGTGAGTGGACAGAGAGATGAGAGGTCAGCCAGAAGGAGGAGATGGGTGAGTGGACAGAGAGATGAGAGGTCAGTCAGAAGGAGGAGACCGGTGAGTGGACAGAGAGATGAGAGGTCAGTCAGAAGGAGGAGACCGGTGAGTGGACAGAGAGATGAGAGGTCAGTCAGAAGGAGGAGACCGGTGAGTGGACAGAGAGATGGGAGGTCAGCCAGAAGGAGGAGATGGGTGAGTGGAGAGAGATGAGAGGTCAGCCAGAAGGAGGAGACCGGTGAGTGGACAGAGAGATGGGAGGTCAGCCAGAAGGAGGAGACCGGTGAGTGGACAGAGAGATGAGAGGTCAGCCAGAAGGATGAGACCGGTGAGTGGACAGAGAGATGAGAGGTCAGTCAGAAGGAGGAGACCGGTGAGTGGACAGAGAGATGAGAGGTCAGCCAGAAGGAGGAGACCAGTGAGTGGAGAGAGAGATGAGAGGTCAGTCAGAAGGAGGAGACCGGTGAGTGGACAGAGAGATGGGAGGTCAGTCAGAAGGAGGAGACCGGTGAGTGGACAGAGAGATGAGAGGTCAGTCAGAAGGAGGAGACCGGTGAGTGGACAGAGAGATGTGAGGTCAGTCAGAAGGAGGAGATGGGTGAGTTGTAAGAGATTGGAGGACAGATATACACTGAGTATACCAAACACCTTCCTATTACTGAGTTGCACCCCCTTTTGCCCTCAGAACAGCCTCAATTCATCAGGACATGGACTCTACAAAGTGTCACATTTTTTCCAACGCTTCCCACAGTTGTGTCAAGCTGGCTGGATGTCCTTTGGGTGTTGGACCATTCTTGATACACACAAGAAATTGTTGAGCGTGAAAAACCCAGCAGCATTGCAGTTCTTGACACAAACTGGTGCACCTGGAACCTACTACCATACCCCGTTCAAAGGCACTTACATCTTGTATCTTGCCCATTCCCCCTCTGAATGACACACACACACAATCCATGTCTCAATTGTCTCAAAGGTTGAAAATCCTTCTTTAACCTGTCACCTCCCCTTCATCTACACTGATTGAGTGACATCAATAAGGGATCATAGCTTTCAGCTGGATTCGCCTGGTCAGTCTGTCGTGGAAAGAGCAGGTGTTCTTAATGTTTTGTAATAGAGAGAGAGAGAGAGAGAGGCCTTTTCATAATTGCATACTCCCATCGCATCCTTTTCAAAAACCGTTGGATGAGAAAAACAGAGCTCCCTCCCCTCTGACCTTATCCTCCAATGGGTTTTGAGAAGCAGCAGAAGAGAGAGGAGTATGTAATTGAGAAAAGGTAAGAGAGAGCACGAGTACTGGAGCTGCTGGGAGTAGAGAGAGAGAGGAAGGAGAAGTGGGAGTAGAGAGAGAGAGAGGAAAGAGAGGTGGGAGTAGAGAGAGAGAGGAAGGAGAGGTAGGAGTAGAGAGAGAGAGGAAGGAGAGGTGGGAGGAGAGAGCGAGATGTGGGAGTAGAGAGAGAGAGGAAGGAGAGTTGGGAGTAGAGAGAGAGAGAGAGGTTGGAGTAGAGAGAGAGGAAGGAGAGGTGGGGAAGAGGTATGGGATGAGGGGATGGTAGTGCTATGGAGGGGTGATGCTGATGTTGAGACTTTTTTTGTCCCCTTCCCTCTGTGTCTCTCTCTCTCTCTCTCTCTCTCTCTCTCTCTCTCTCTCTCTCTCTCTCTCTCTCTCTCTCTCTCTGTCTCTCAGAGCGTCCATTGCATCATCTGGAGCGTGTGTTACCCATCATCCATTCTCTGGGTACCGACTCCCACTTGCTGGTCAAAAAACATCTCGCCATGGAGGCCATACGCATCTACCTGGGTACACACACACACACACACACACACACACACACACACACCCACACTAACCACGCATATTTCAAAAATTAACAGTTTAGGAATTCATTCTGAGTGGTTATGGTTTGGGCAAAGCTAAAACATGCACTGTTTCCATCAACTATCATCAAGTATTGTCATGTTTTGCCAAAGCATTGTGAACTGTGGAGGGGTCTAAGCAGCACCCTTCGGCTCCGAGCTGCACCAGTTCAAATCAAATGTTATTAGTCACATGCCCCAAATACAAATACACCTTACAGTGAAACGTTTACTGACGAGCCCCTAACCAATAATGCAGAGAAAAATAAGAGAAAGAAGTAACACGTAATTAAAGAGCAGCAGTAAAATAACAATAGTGGAGTCTATATACAGGGGGGTACTGGTACAGAGACAATGTGGAGACTATATACAGGGGGTACTGGTACAGAGACAATGTGGAGGCTATATACAGGGGGGTACTGGTACAGAGACAATGTGGAGACTATATACAGGGGGTACTGGTACAGAGACAATGTGGAGGCTATATACAGGGGGGTACTGGTACAGAGACAATGTGGAGGCTATATACAGGGGGGTACTGGTACAGAGACAATGTGGAGGCTATATACAGGGGGGTACTGGTACAGAGTCAATGTGGAGGCTATATACAGGGGGGTACTGGTACAGAGTCAATGTGGAGGCTATATACAGGGGGGTACTGGTACAGAGACAATGTGGAGGCTATATACAGGGGGGTACTGGTACAGAGACAATGTGGAGACTATATACAGGGGGTACTGGTACAGAGACAATGTGGAGGCTATATACAGGGGGGTACTGGTACAGAGACAATGTGGAGGCTATATACAGGGGGGTACTGGTACAGAGACAATGTGGAGGCTATATACAGGGGGGTACTGGTACAGAGTCAATGTGGAGGCTATATACAGGGGGGTACTGGTACAGAGACAATGTGGAGACTATATACAGGGGGTACTGGTACAGAGACAATGTGGAGGCTATATACAGGGGGGTACTGGTACAGAGACAATGTGGAGGCTATATACAGGGGGGTACTGGTACAGAGACAATGTGGAGGCTATATACAGGGGGGTACTGGTACAGAGTCAATGTGGAGGCTATATACAGGGGGGTACTGGTACAGAGTCAATGTGGAGGCTATATACAGGGGGGTACTGGTACAGAGACAATGTGGAGGCTATATACAGGGGGGTACTGGTACAGAGACAATGTGGGGGCTATATACAGGGGGGTACTGGTACAGAGACAATGTGGGGGCTATATACAGGGGGGTACTGGTACAGAGACAATGTGGGGGCTATATACAGGGGGGTACTGGTACAGAGTCAATGTGGAGGCTATATACAGGGGGGTACTGGTACAGAGTCAATGTGGAGGCTATATACAGGGGGGTACTGGTACAGAGACAATGTGGAGGCTATATACAGGGGGGTACTGGTACAGAGACAATGTGGGGGCTATATACAGGGGGGTACTGGTACAGAGACAATGTGGAGGCTATATACAGGGGGGTACTGGTACAGAGTCAATGTGGAGGCTATATACAGGGGGGTACTGGTACAGAGACAATGTGGAGGCTATATACAGGGGGGTACTGGTACAGAGACAATGTGGGGGCTATATACAGGGGGTACCGGTACAGAGTCAATGTGGAGGCTATATACAGGGGGGTACTGGTACAGAGACAATGTGGAGGCTATATACAGGGGGGTACTGGTACAGAGTCAATGTGGAGGCTATATACAGGGGGGTACTGGTACAGCGACAATGTGGAGGCTATATACAGGGGGGTACTGGTACAGAGTCAATTTGGAGGCTATATACAGGGGGGTACTGGTACAGAGACAATGTGGAGGCTATATACAGGGGGGTACTGGTACAGAGTCAATGTGGAGGCTATATACAGGGGGGTACTGGTACAGAGACAATGTGGAGGCTATATACAGGGGGGTACTGGTACAGAGACAATGTGGAGGCTATATACAGGGGGGTACTGGTACAGAGTCAATGTGGAGACTATATACAGGGGGTACCGGTACAGAGTCAATGTGTGGTGGCACCGGTTAGTTGAGGTAGTATGTACATGTAGGTAGAGTTAATTAAAGTGACAATGCATAGATGACAACAGAGAGTGGTGGATAGAAGGTGTAGAAGCTGTTTAGAAGCCTCTTGGACCAAGACATGGCGCTCCAGTACCGCTTGCCGTGCGGTAGCAGAGAGAACAGTATATGACTTGGATGGCAAGAGTCTTTGAAAATGTTTAAGGCCTTCCTCTGACACCGCCTGGTAAAGAGGTCCAGTGGTGTACTGGCCATTCGCACTCCCCTCTGTAGTGCCTTGCAGTCGGAGGCCGAGCAGTTGCCGTACCAGGCCGTGATGCAACCAGTCAGAATGTTCTTGATGGTGCAGCTGTAGAACCTTTTGAGGATCTGAGGACCCATCCCAAATCTTTTCAGTCTCCTGAGGGGGAATAGGTTTTGTCGTGCCCTCTTCACGACCGTCATGGTGTGCTTGGACCATGTTAGTTTGTTGGTGATGTGGACAGCAAGGAACTTGAAGCTCTCAACCTGCTCCACTGCAGCCTGTCGATGGGGGCGTGCTTGGTCCTCTTTTCCACAGTCCACAATCATCTCCTTTGTCTTGATCACATTGAGGGAGAGGTTGTTGTCCTGGCACCACACGGCCAGGTCTCTGATCTCCTCCCTATAGGCTGTCTCGTCGTTGTCGGTGATCAGGCCTACCACTGTTGTGTCGTCGGCAAACTTAATGATAGTGTTGGAGTCGTGCCTGGCCATTCAGTCATGAGTGAACAAGGAGTATAGGAGGGGGCAAGAGCACGCACCCCTGAGGGGCCCCCATGTTGAGGAGCGGCGTGGCGGATGTGTTGTTACCTACCCTTACCACCCGGGGACAGATCGTCAGGAAGTCCAGGAACCAGTTGCAGAGGGAGGTGTTTAGTCCCAGGGTCCTTAGCTTAGTGATGAGCTTTGAGGGCACTATGGTGTTGAAAGCTGAGCTGAAGTCAATGAAAAGCATTCTCACATAGGTGTTCCTTTTGTCCAGTTGGGAAAGGGCAGTGTGGAGTGTAATAGAGACTGCGTCATCTGTGGATCTGTTGGGGCGGTATGCAAATTGGAGGGTTTCTGGGATGAGTGTGTGGATGTGAGGCATGACCAGCCTTTGAAAGCACTTCATGGCTACAGATGTGAGTACTACGGGTTGGTAGTCATTTAGGCACGTTACCTTAGAATTATTGGGCACAGGTGGTCTGCTTAAAACATGTTGGTATTACAGACTCGGACAGGGAGAGGTTGAAAATGTCAGTGAAGACACTTGCTAGTTGGTCAGCGCATGCTCGCAGTACACATCCTGGTAATCCATCTGGCCATGCGGCCATGTGAATGTTGACCTGTCTAAAGGTCTTACTCACATCGACTGTGGGGAGAGGGATCACAAGTCTTCCGGTACAGCTGGTGCTCTCATGCATGTTTCAGTGTTATTTTCTTCGAAGCGAGCATAGAAGTGGTTTAGCTCGTCTGGTAGGCTCGTGTCACTGGGCAGCTCTCGGCTGTGCTTCCCTTTGTAGTCTGTAATGGTTTGCAAGCCCTGCCACATCCGACGAGATGTGGTGTACTCCTCAATGCCATTGGAGGAATCTCAGAACATATTCCAGTCTGTGCTGCAAAACAGTCTGTTCACTCCCATTGAGAACAAAATACATATATGAACGTTCTCAGCACACACACAATTTAATTGACTTCTCAGCTCTGCTATTACCCCTATGCTGTTTCTGATTTGGTACGATCCGTCCCCCCATAGCCAGTAAAGTGGATGTGTCCAAGCACGGGATGGTGAAGTTCCGGGAGGAGAAGAGCATTCTGGGATTGGGACTGAATACCGGCAGCTTCCACGACCGCTACTTCATCCTGAGCACTGTCTCCCTCAGGATGTACAAGGAAGTGCGGGTAAGAGACACACACACACACACACACACACACACACACACACACACACACACACACACACACACACACACACAAAACACACACACACAAAAAAAAACACACACACACACACACACACACACAAAAAACACACACAAAAAACACACATAACACACACACACACACACACACACACACACACACAAAACACACACAAAACACACACACACACACACACACACACAAAACACACACACACACACACACACACACACAAAAACATCTAAACATCTAATCTGTCTGTTTTGTGTCCCTGTAGAGTAATCGTCCAGAGAGGGAATGGCAGGTGAAGAACCTGAGGGTCTATCTAGGCATCAAGAAGAAACTACGACCACCCACCTGGTCAGGTCACCTCTCTGTTCTCTCCTCCTGCCTGGTCAGGTCACCTCTCTGTCCTCTCCTCCTGCCTGGTCAGGTCACCTTTCTGTCCTCTCCTCCTGCCTGGTCAGGTCACCTCTCTGTTTTCTTCTCCTGCCTGGTCAGGTCACCTCTCTGTCCTCTCCTCCTGCCTGGTCAGGTCACCTCTCTGTCCTCTCCTCCTGCCTGGTCAGGTCACCTCTCTGTCTTCTCCTCCTGCCTGGTCAGTTCACCTCTCTGTTCTCTCCTCCTGCCTGGTCAGGTCACCTCTCTGTTCTCTCCTCCTGCCTGGTCAGGTCACCTCTCTGTTCTCTCCTCCTGCCTGGTCAGAACACCTCTGTCCTCTCCTCCTGCCTGATCAGAACATCTCTCTGTCCTCTCCTCCTGCCTGATCAGAACACCTCTCTGTTCTCTCCTCCTGCCTGGTCAGAGCACCTCTCTGTCCTCTCCTCCTGCCTGTCCCATGACCACCCAACTGGTCAGAACACCTCTCCCTGTGTCTCACCCTCTCCTTGTCTTTCCCCTCTCCCTCTCTCTGAGAGAGAGAGAGAGAGAGAGACTGTTATAGAGCAGTCTCACTCCACAGTCCTGTTCTTTAGTGACTAGAGAACAGTAGCTGACAGTAGAGAAGGCAGGACAGTCCTATACCGTCTCTTTTGTCTGTCTGTCTGCTGCTAAATCTCCACTCACTTAATCTTGGCGCACCCATCCCGTTAGCGGGATCATTTTCGCCACACACCCGATGAATTGCAGAGCCTCAAATTCAAATTGAATTACTAAAAATATTTAATTTTCATGAAATCACAAGTGCAATATAGCAAAACACAGCTTGGTTTGTTGTTAATCCACCTGGCATGTCAGATTTAAAAAACTTTTTTTACAGCAAAAGCTATCCAAGCGTTTATGTTAGGACATCTCTCTCAGCAGACAAATCATTACAAACAGCTAGCAGCAAAGTAGATTGGTCACGAAAGTCAGAAAAGCAATAAAATGAATCGCTTACTTTTGATGATCTTCGGATGTTTGCACTCACGAGACTCCCAGTTACACAATAAATGTTCCTTTTGTTCCATAAAGATTATTTTTATATCCAAAATACCTCCATTTGTTTGGCGTGTTTTGTTCAGAAATCCACAGGCTCGAGCGGTCACGACCGGGCAGACGAAAATTCCAAATAGTATCCGTAAAGTTTGTAGAAACATATCAAATGTTTTTTATAATCAATCCTCAGGTTGTTTTTACAATAAATAATTGATAATAATTCAACCGGGACTGTACCTTCTTCAATAGGAGAGAGAGAGAAAATGTCTGCTCCAAGCTGTTGCGCATGCAAAACTCTGCTGGCACCCAGCCATTCGCTGACACGATGTGATTCTTCTCGCTCATTTTTCAGAATAAAAGCCTGAAACTATGTCTAAAGACTGTTCACACAGTGTGGAAGCCATAGGGAAAGGAATCTGGTTGATATCCCTTTAAATGGAGGGAAGGCATGCAATGGAACAGGGAGATTATTTTCTCTTAGGTACTTCCTTGTTGGATTTTCCTCAGGTTTTCGCCTGCAATATCAGTTCTGTTATACTCACAGGCAATATTTTGACAGTTTTGGAAACTTTAGAGTGTTTTCTGCCCTAATCTGACAATTATGTGCATATTGTAGATTCTGGGCCTGAGAAATAGGCAGTTTCATTTGGGTACGTTTTTCATCCAAACTTCAAAATGCTGCCCCCTACACTCAACAGGTTAACTTGTTATGGCTGCAACCCGTTAACAGGATAATTGTCATCAACAACCGCTGAATTGCATAGCGCCACATTCAAACAATATTACTAAAAATATTTATATTCATGAAATCACAAGTGCAATATAGGAAAACACAGTTTAGTCTTTGGTAATCCACCTGTCGTGTCAGATTTTGAAAATATGCTTTACAGCGAAAGCAATCCAAGTGTTTGTGTAAGTTTATCGATCGCTCGACAAACATTATGTACACTTAGCATCAAGTAGCTTGGTCACGAAAATCAGAAAAGCAATCAAATTAATTGTTTACCTTTGATGATCTTCGGATGTTTTCACTCACAAGACTCCCAGTTACACAATAAATGTTCCTTTTGTTCCATAAAGATTATTTTTATATCCAAAATACCTCAGTTTGTTTGGCGCGTTATGTTCATAAAAACACAGGAAAGAGCGGTCACGACAACGTGGACAAATTCCAAATAGTTTCCGTAATGTCCACAGAAACATGTCAAACGTTTTTTATAATCAATCCTCAGCTTCTTTTTAAAATATATAATCGATAATATATCAACCGCAAATGTCTTTATCAGTAGGAGAGGGAAAGGCAATGGCAGCCCAAACTCTGTTGCGTGAGCAAAACTCATGCGAACACCTGACGCGATGTTATCGTTCTGGCTCATTTTTCAAAATAAAAGCCTGAAACTATGTCTGAAGACTGTTGACCCCTTGAGGAAGCGATAGGAAAAGGAATCTGGTTGATATCCCTTTAAATGGAGCAGAGGCTATGGAACATGGAGTTTTCAAAATAGAAGCCACTTTCTGGTTTGATTTTCCTCAGGGTTTCGCCTGTAATATCAGTTCTGTTATACTCACAGACAATATTTTGACAGTTTTGGAATCTTTAGAGTGTTTTCTATCCAATACTAATAATAATATGCATATTTTAGCAACTGAGACTGAGGAGCTGGCAGTTTACTCTGGGCACCTTTTCATCCAAGCTACTCAATACTGCCCCTGCAGCCATAAGAAGTTAATGTTTCCTATCTCTCTTTATCTATCTCTCTGTAGTCGGGGTCTGACTGTGATGTTTCCTATCTCTCTCTCTCTGTAGTTGGGGTCTGACTGTGATCAATGGAAGTGAAAAACAGGAGAAGCCAGAGAGGCAGCAATGGTGAGTCCCTGAATGTGTGTGTCTCCTGTGTCTCCTGTGTGTGTGTGTGTGTGTGTGTGTGTGTGTGTGTGTGTGTGTGTGTGCTATACAGCATGTCCTGTATTTCTCTAGAACTTACTGAGCTACACCAGGGAACAGATGTCAGTAGTGGGGGTATGATGTCAGCAGTGGGGGTATGATGTCAGCAGTGGGGGTATGATGTCAGCAGTGGGGGTATGATATCAGCAGTGGGGGTATGATGCGAGATAGAAAGAGGATGAAGGCTACATTTTCAATTTCATCTCCTTGAAAAGATAGAACAAATATTACAACAAATATTATGGCTGAACTCAAATGTGCTGGTTGATAAAATACCTGTATTTATGGGAAAGATGTTTGAAAAGGGAATTTTGTTCTTAAATGATATTGTAAATTGTAATGGTAGAGTTATGTCCTTCATGGAGTTATCAGAATTGTACGGGAATGTCTGCTCAATCCAAGAGTACAACCAATTGATTACAGCATTGCCCCAAAAATGGAAGAGGCGGGTGGGAGCTGGGGGAGGTAGGGAACTGGTCTGTCTACCCAATATGGTTGGTCTCAGATGGTTGAGGGTGGGAGTGGTCTCGGATGGTTGAGGGGGGGAGAGGTCTCAGATGGTTGAGGGACAGCTATTGGGGAACTGTGGGGGGGATCTTGAAGGGTTCGGGTTCATGTTTTTTGGCCTTGTGGGAGATCTGTCAACGTGCCCCTGAGCAGGATGCTGGATGCTTCTGTGTGTCTCTCTGAATGGGAGTCTGTTGGATGACTGATGTGGTGTAGTTGTTGAGCGACTTCACTGCAACTATATTGTATGTTTCAGATAAATAAATAAAAAAGAGGTTTGAGTTGAAGATAAATACTTTTACTAAGAGATCATGAGTGGAAAGGTCACCCCTCCTCACACACACACACACACACACACACACACACACACACACACACACACACACACACACACACACACACACACACACCTGTGGGCTGCTGGGTCAAGCCATCAGCAACAACAGGCAGAAAAGTCACGCAGTTGAGAGAGACAAAGAGAAAGAGAGGGAGAGAAAGAGAGGGAGAGTGTGGGGGAGAGAAAGTGTTGACGCCCAGGGTTCTATTGCCAGGGTTCTATCGCCAGGGTTCTATCGCCAGGGTTCTATCGCCAGGGTTCTATTGCCAGGGTTCTATTGCCAGGCACTGTGTGTGTCTTAGTGTGCTTGTGCAGGTGTGTGAAAGAGGGGAAGTTGGGAGTAGAGCATGTGAGCAGAGTTGGAAATCTCACTCATCGCTCATGGAGGGTTGTGCATCTCTCCATCAAGTCCTTTCCTACCGCTCATCATTTCAGATAGGCTACATGTCATATTAAACAGCATATAAACTCTCTAAATAGGTCAGGAGCCAGACAGGGAGACTAAGAAGGAACATAAATGAATTATTTAGGTTATATTATTTCAAATATTTCAAGGCTAGAGCCTACAAAGAAATACATTGTGAAGCATTAGCGAGTGTGATACACTAGCCTGGTAGGGACATAAATAGCTCAGCATTTAAATAACATTACCTTGTATTAAATCATTATAGTCTATATACAGGCTGTGATTAGGCTGTGAATTACATCAAATTAAATACAAATGAAATTAAAAATGACTTATTAATGCCTTTGAATTCATTTTTAGAAACAACAGTTTGGCCAGTCTATGGCTTCAGACTCATGCGTTGGTGCCTGGAGAGCCGGCCAGCAGCGGATAACATCCTCTCTCCTCTTACAGAGCTACTGGGGATGCTAAACAACCTTTTGACCCCTCTTACAGAGCTACTGGGGATGCTGAACAACCTTTTGGCCACTCTTGCCAGGCTGAGCAGGGATGCTGAACAACCTTTTGGCCACTCTTACAGAGCTACTGGGGATGCGAGACAACCTTTTGACCCCTCTTACAGAGCTACTGGGGATGCTGAACAACCTTTTGGCCACTCTTACAGAGCTACTGGGGATGCTGAACAACCTTTTGACCCCTCTTACAGAGCTACTGGGGATGCTGAACAACCTTTTGGCCACTCTTACAGAGCTACTGGGGATGCGAAACAACCTTTTGACCCCTCTTACAGAGCTACTGGGGATGCTGAACAACCTTTTGGCCACTCTTACAGAGCTACTGGGGATGCTGAACAACCTTTTGACCCCTCTTACAGAACAACTGGGGATGCTGAACAACCTTTTGACCCCTCTTACAGAGCTACTGGGGATGCTAAACAACCTTTTGACCCCTCTTACAGAGCTACTGGGGATGCTAAACAACCTTTTGACCCCTCTTACAGAGCTACTGGGGATGCTGAACAACCTTTTGGCCACTCTTACAGAGCTACTGGGGATGCGAAACAACCTTTTGACCCCTCTTACAGAGCTACTGGGGATGCTGAACAACCTTTTGGCCACTCTTACAGAGCTACTGGGGATGCGAAACAACCTTTTGACCCCTCTTACAGAGCTACTGGGGATGCTGAACAACCTTTTGGCCACTCTTACAGAGCTACTGGGGATGCTGAACAACCTTTTGACCCCTCTTACAGAGCTACTGGGGATGCTGAACAACCTTTTGACCCCTCTTACAGAGCTACTGGGGATGCTAAACAACCTTTTGACCCCTCTTACAGAGCTACTGGGGATGCTAAACAACCTTTTGACCCCTCTTACAGAGCTACTGGGGATGCTGAACAACCTTTTGACCCCTCTTACAGAGCTACTGGGGATGCTAAACAACCTTTTGACCCCTCTTACAGAGCTACTGGGGATGCTAAACAACCTTTTGACCCCTCTTACAGAGCTACTGGGGATGCTGAACAACCTTTTGACCCCTCTTACAGAGCTACTGGGGATGCTAAACAACCTTTTGACCCCTCTTACAGAGCTACTGGGGATGCGAAACAACCTTTTGACCCCTCTTACAGAGCTACTGGGGATGCTAAACAACCTTTTGACCCCTCTTACAGAGCTACTGGGGATGCTGAACAACCTTTTGACCCCTCTTACAGAGCTACTGGGGATTCTGAACAACCTTTAGGCCACTCCTACAGAGCTACTGGGGATGCTGAACAACCTTTTGACCCCTCTGACAGAGCTACTGGGGATGCTGAACAACCTTTTGACCCCTCTTACAGAGCTACTGGGGATGCTGAACAACCTTTTAACCCCTCTTACAGAGCTACTGGGGATGCTGAACAACCTTTTGACCCCTCTTACAGAGCTACTGGGGATGCTGAACAACCTTTTGGCCACTCTTACAGAGCTACTGGGGATGCGGAACAACCTTTTGACCCCTCTTACAGAGCTACTGGGGATGCTGAACAACCTTTTGGCCACTCTTACAGAGCTACTGGGGATGCTGAACAACCTTTTGACCCCTCTGACAGAGCTACTGGGGATGCTGAACAACCTTTTAACCCCTCTTACAGAGCTACTGGGGATGCTGAACAACCTTTTAACCCCTCTTACAGAGCTACTGGGGATGCTGAACAACCTTTTGACCCCTCTTACAGAGCTACAGGGGATCTGAAACAACCTTTTGACCCCTCTTACAGAGCTACTGGGGATGCGAAACAACCTTTTGACCCCTCTTACAGAGCTACTGGGGATGCTAAACAACCTTTTGACCCCTCTTACAGAGCTACTGGGGATGCTGAACAACCTTTTGACCCCTCTTACAGAGCTACAGGGGATCTGAAACAACCTTTTGACCCCTCTTACAGAGCTACTGGGGATGCGGAACAACCTTTTGACCCCTCTTACAGAGCTACAGGGGATCTGAAACAACCTTTTGACCCCTCTTACAGAGCTACTGGGGATGCTGAACAACCTTTTGACCCCTCTTACAGAGCTACAGGGGATGCTGAACAACCTTTTGGCCACTCTTACAGAGCTACAGGGGATCTGAAACAACCTTTTGACCCCTCTTACAGAGCTACAGGGGATCTGAAACAACCTTTTGACCCCTCTTACAGAGCTACTGGGGATGCGAAACAACCTTTTGACCCCTCTTACAGAGCTACAGGGGATCTGAAACAACCTTTTGACCCCTCTTACAGAGCTACAGGGGATCTGAAACAACCTTTTGACCCCTCTTACAGAGCTACAGGGGATCTGAAACAACCTTTTGACCCCTCTTACAGAGCTACAGGGGATCTGAAACAACCTTTTGACCCCTCTTACCAGGCTGGGCAGAGATGCAGAGTTGTTTTTTTATTTTTCAAATCAAATCAAATGTATTCATAAAGTCCTTCTTACATCAGCTGATATCTCAAAGTGCTGTACAGAAACCCAGCCTAAAACCCCAAACAGCAAGCAATGCAGGTGTAGATGGCTAGGAAAAACTCCCTAGAAAGGCCAGAACCTAGGAAGAAATCAAATCAAATCAAATGTATTTATATAGCTCTTCGTACATCAGCTGATATATCAAAGTGCTCTACAGAAACACAGCCTTAAACCCCAAACAGCAAGCAATGCAGGTGTAGAAGCACGGTGGCTAGGAAAAACTCCCTAGAAAGGCCAAAACCTAGGAAAAACCTAGAGAGGATCCAGACTATGAGGGGTGGCCAGTCCTCTTCTGGCTGTGCCGGGTGGAGATTATAACAGAACATGGCCAAGATGTTCAAACGCTCATAGATGACCAGCAGGGTCAAATAATAATAATCACAGTGGTTGTAGAGGGTGCAACAGGTCAGCACCTCAGGAGTAAATGTCAGTTGTCTTTTCATAGCCGATCATTCAGAGTTAAAGACAGCAAGTGTGGTAGAGAAAGAGAGTTGAAAACAGCAGGTCCGGGGGAAAAGGTGGCACGTCTGGTGAACAGGTCAGGGTTCCATAGCCGCAGGCAGAACAGTTGAAACTGGAGCAGCAGCACGGCCAGGTGGACTGAGGACAGCAAGGAGTCATCAGGCCAGGTAGTCCTGAGGCATGGTCCTAGGGCTCAGGTCCTCCAAGAGAGAGAAAGAGAGAGAAATAAAGAGAGAAATAGAGAATTAGAGAGAGCATACTTAAATTCACACAGGACACCGGATAAGACAGGAGAAGTACTCCAGATATAACAAACTGACCCTAGCCCCCCGACACATAAACTACTGCAGCATAAATACTGGAGGCTGAGACGGGAGGGGTCAGGAAACACTGTGGCCCCGTCCGACGATACCCCCGGACAGGGCCAAACAGGCAGGATATAACCCCACCCACTTTGCCAAAGCACAGCCCCCACACCACTAGAGGGATATCTTCAACCACCAACTCACCAATTTTCCATAAGTAGCTTCATTTTGTGCTCTTTTTGTGCCTTATCATTTTTACACACAGAGAGTACTGAATTTGAATTACAGCGGGTGAGGGCTTCAAAGGCCACTGCATTTGGGATGGGGGGGGGGGGGGCTGTGAAACTCTCCTGCCATTGTTGGGCTCAAGGGCTTTGACACCTCTCACTTCACACCTCCATGCTAATTGAAGTTGTATCCATTCTGTCTATCAAGCTTGGTAGCATTAATTTAGCATTCAGTCCTTATAAAGTAAAATATATTACTGTAATGTATTTCTCTTCCTGGCTTTTGGAAATAAAATATACTTCAGACTAAACATGACTCACTCAGTTCCAGGTTGGATGGTGTTTTCTGCTTTCTGTTGTTTGTTTGACAGATCATTTGCTGTAAAAGCTTTGAAATAAGAATCTTTGGTGGTAGGAATCCTTCCGGGTCATTCCATCCAAAATCAGGTTGTAGGCTTGAAGTTTTGATTTGGAGTGAAGGTTATGTTGTAGAGGGTAGTATACTGTATGTCCTTCCTGAAAACACGCTGAAAAATGCAGGAGCTCATCTATTCTCTCTCTCTCTCTCATTTCTTTCTTTCTTTCTTTCTTTCTTTCTTTCTTTCTTTCTTTCTTTCTTTCTTTCTTTCTTTCTTTCTTTCACTCCTCTCTCTTTCTCCTGTCTCACTCTCTCCCTCTGTAGGTATCTGTGTTGTGACACTCAGACAGAGATGAGGGAGTGGTTCTCCACCTTCCTCACTATCCAGGTAAGAGGACACATACTGTCACACTGGTTATTATGATTCACTGTTCTGTCTGTCACACTGGTTATTATGATTCACTGTTCTGTCTGTCACACTGTTCTGTCTGTCACACTGGTTATTATTATTCACTGTTCTGTCTGTCACACTGGTTATTATGATTCACTGTTCTGTCTGTCACACTGGTTATTATGATTCACTGTTCTGTCTGTCACACTGTTCTGTCTGTCACACTGGTTATTATTATTCACTGTTCTGTCTGTCACACTGTTCTGTCTATCACACTGGTTATTATGATTCACTGTTCTGTCTGTCACACTGGTTATTATGATTCACTGTTCTGTCTGTCACACTGGTTATTATGATTCACTGTTCTGTCTGTCACACTGGTTATTATGATTCACTGTTCTGTCTGTCACACTGTTCTGTCTATCACACTGGTTATTATGATTCACTGTTCTGTCTATCACACTGGTTATTATGATTCACTGTTCTGTCTGTCACACTGTTCTGTCTGTCACACTGGTTATTATGATTCACTGTTCTGTCTGTCACACTGGTTATTATGATTCACTGTTCTGTCTGTCACACTGGTTATTATGATCCACTGTTCTGTCTGTCACACTGTTCTGTCTGTCACACTGGTTATTATGATTCACTGTTCTGTCTGTCACACTGGTTATTATGATTCACTGTTCTGTCTGTCACACTGTTCTGTCTGTCACACTGGTTATTATGATTTACTGTTCTGTCTGTCACACTGGTTATTATGATTCACTGTTCTGTCTGTCACACTGGTTATTATGATCCACTGTTCTGTCTGTCACACTGGTTATTATGATTCACTGTTCTGTCTGTCACACTGGTTATTATGATCCACTGTTCTGTCTGTCACACTGGTGATTATGATTCACTGTTCTGTCTGTCACACTGGTTATTATGATTCACTGTTCTGTCTGTCACACTGGTTATTATGATTCACTGTTCTGTCTGTCACACTGGTTATTATGATTCACTGTTCTGTCTGTCACACTGTTCTGTCTGTCACACTGGTTATTATGATTCACTGTTCTGTCTGTCACACTGGTTATTATGATTCACTGTTCTGTCTGTCACACTGTTCTGTCTGTCACACTGGTTATTATGATTCACTGTTCTGTCTGTCACACTGGTTATTATGATTCACTGTTCTGTCTGTCACACTGTTCTGTCTGTCACACTGGTTATTATGATCCACTGTTCTGTCTGTCACAATGTTCTGTCTGTCACACTGGTTATTATGATCCACTGTTCTGTCTGTCACACTGGTTATTATGATCCACTGTTCTGTCTGTCACACTGGTTATTATGATTCACTGTTCTGTCTGTCACACTGGTTATTAAGATTCACTGTTCTGTCTGTCACACTGGTTATTATGATCCACTGTTCTGTCTGTCACACTGGTTATTATGATTCACTGTTCTGTCTGTCACACTGTTCTGTCTGTCACACTGGTTATTATGATTCACTGTTCTGTCTGTCACACTGTTCTGTCTATCACACTGGTTATTATGATTCACTGTTCTGTCTGTCTGTCACACTGTTCTGTCTGTCACACTGGTTATTATGATCCACTGTTCTGTCTGTCACACTGGTTATTATGATTCACTGTTCTGTCTGTCACACTGGTTATTATGATCCACTGTTCTGTCTGTCACACTGTTCTGTCTATCACACTGGTTATTATGATTCACTGTTCTGTCTGTCACACTGGTTATTATGATTCACTGTTCTGTCTGTCACACTGTTCTGTCTGTCACACTGGTTATTATGATCCACTGTTCTGTCTGTCACACTGATTATTATGATTCACTGTTCTGTCTGTCACACTGGTTATTATGATCCACTGTTCTGTCTGTCACACTGGTTATTATGATTCACTGTTCTGTCTGTCACACTGGTTATTATGATTCACTGTTCTGTCTGTCACACTTCTGTCTGTCACACTGGTTATTATGATCCACTGTTCTGTCTGTCACACTGGTTATTATGATCCACTGTTCTGTCTGTCACACTGGTTATTATGATTCACTGTTCTGTCTGTCACACTGGTTATTAAGATTCACTGTTCTGTCTGTCACACTGGTTATTATGATCCACTGTTCTGTCTGTCACACTGGTTATTATGATTCACTGTTCTGTCTGTCACACTGTTCTGTCTGTCACACTGGTTATTATGATTCACTGTTCTGTCTGTCACACTGTTCTGTCTGTCACACTGGTTATTATGATTCACTGTTCTGTCTGTCTGTCACACTGTTCTGTCTGTCACACTGGTTATTATGATCCACTGTTCTGTCTGTCACACTGGTTATTATGATTCACTGTTCTGTCTGTCACACTGGTTATTATGATTCACTGTTCTGTCTGTCACACTTCTGTCTGTCACACTGGTTATTATGATCCACTGTTCTGTCTGTCACACTGGTTATTATGATCCACTGTTCTGTCTGTCACACTGGTTATTATGATTCACTGTTCTGTCTGTCACACTGGTTATTAAGATTCACTGTTCTGTCTGTCACACTGGTTATTATGATCCACTGTTCTGTCTGTCACACTGGTTATTATGATTCACTGTTCTGTCTGTCACACTGTTCTGTCTGTCACACTGGTTATTATGATTCACTGTTCTGTCTGTCACACTGTTCTGTCTGTCACACTGGTTATTATGATTCACTGTTCTGTCTGTCTGTCACACTGTTCTGTCTGTCACACTGGTTATTATGATCCACTGTTCTGTCTGTCACACTGGTTATTATGATTCACTGTTCTGTCTGTCACACTGGTTATTATGATCCACTGTTCTGTCTGTCACACTGGTTATTATGATCCACTGTTCTGTCTGTCACACTGTTCTGTCTATCACACTGGTTATTATGATTCACTGTTCTGTCTGTCACACTGGTTATTATGATTCACTGTTCTGTCTGTCACACTGTTCTGTCTGTCACACTGGTTATTATGATCCACTGTTCTGTCTGTCACACTGGTTATTATGATTCACTGTTCTGTCTGTCACATTGGTTATTATGATCCACTGTTCTGTCTGTCACACTGGTTATTATGATTCACTGTTCTGTCTGTCACACTGGTTATTATGATTCACTGTTCTGTCTGTCACACTTCTGTCTGTCACACTGGTTATTATGATCCACTGTTCTGTCTGTCACACTGGTTATTATGATCCACTGTTCTGTCTGTCACACTGGTTATTATGATTCACTGTTCTGTCTGTCACACTGGTTATTATGATTCACTGTTCTGTCTGTCACACTGGTTATTATGATTCACTGTTCTGTCTGTCACACTGGTTATTATGATTCACTGTTCTGTCTGTCACACTGGTTATTATGATCCACTGTTCTGTCTGTCACACTGTTCTGTCTGTCACACTGGTTATTATGATCCACTGTTCTGTCTGTCACACTGTTTTGTCTGTCACACTGGTTATTATGATTCACTGTTCTGTCTGTCACACTGGTTATTATGATCCACTGTTCTGTCTGTCACACTGGTTATTATGATTCACTGTTCTGTCTGTCACACTGGTTATTATGATTCACTGTTCTGTCTGTCACACTTCTGTCTGTCACACTGGTTATTATGATCCACTGTTCTGTCTGTCACACTGGTTATTATGATTCACTGTTCTGTCTGTCACACTGGTTATTAAGATTCACTGTTCTGTCTGTCACACTGGTTATTATGATCCACTGTTCTGTCTGTCACACTGGTTATTATGATTCACTGTTCTGTCTGTCACACTGTTCTGTCTGTCACACTGGTTATTATGATTCACTGTTCTGTCTGTCACACTGTTCTGTCTGTCACACTGGTTATTATGATTCACTGTTCTGTCTGTCTGTCACACTGTTCTGTCTGTCACACTGGTTATTATGATCCACTGTTCTGTCTGTCACACTGGTTATTATGATTCACTGTTCTGTCTGTCACACTGGTTATTATGATCCACTGTTCTGTCTGTCACACTGGTTATTATGATCCACTGTTCTGTCTGTCACACTGTTCTGTCTATCACACTGGTTATTATGATTCACTGTTCTGTCTGTCACACTGGTTATTATGATTCACTGTTCTGTCTGTCACACTGTTCTGTCTGTCACACTGGTTATTATGATCCACTGTTCTGTCTGTCACACTGGTTATTATGATTCACTGTTCTGTCTGTCACACTGGTTATTATGATCCACTGTTCTGTCTGTCACACTGGTTATTATGATTGACTGTTCTGTCTGTCACACTGGTTATTATGATTCACTGTTCTGTCTGTCACACTTCTGTCTGTCACACTGGTTATTATGATCCACTGTTCTGTCTGTCACACTGGTTATTATGATCCACTGTTCTGTCTGTCACACTGGTTATTATGATTCACTGTTCTGTCTGTCACACTGGTTATTATGATTCACTGTTCTGTCTGTCACACTGGTTATTATGATTCACTGTTCTGTCTGTCACACTGGTTATTATGATTCACTGTTCTGTCTGTCACACTGGTTATTATGATCCACTGTTCTGTCTGTCACACTGTTCTGTCTGTCACACTGGTTATTATGATCCACTGTTCTGTCTGTCACACTGTTTTGTCTGTCACACTGGTTATTATGATTCACTGTTCTGTCTGTCACACTGGTTATTATGATCCACTGTTCTGTCTGTCACACTGGTGATTATGATTCACTGTTCTGTCTGTCACACTGGTTATTATGATCCACTGTTCTGTCTGTCACACTGGTTATTATGATTCACTGTTCTGTCTGTCACACTGGTTATTATGATTCACTGTTCTGTCTGTCACACTGGTTATTATGATTCACTGTTCTGTCTGTCACACTGGTTATTATGATTCACTGTTCTGTCTGTCACACTGGTTATTATTATTCACTGTTCTGTCTGTCACACTGTTCTGTCTGTCACACTGGTTATTATGATCCACTGTTCTGTCTGTCACACTGGTTATTATTATTCACTGTTCTGTCTGTCACACTGTTCTGTCTGTCACACTGGTTATTATGATTCACTGTTCTGTCTGTCACACTGTTCTGTCTGTCACACTGGTTATTATGATCCACTGTTCTGTCTGTCACACTGGTTATTATGATCCACTGTTCTGTCTGTCACACTGTTCTGTCTGTCACACTGGTTATTATGATCCACTGTTCTGTCTGTCACACTGGTTATTATGATTCACTGGTTATTATGATTCACTGGTTATTATGATTCACTGGTTATTATGATTCACTGGTTATTATGATTCACTGGTTATTATGATTCACTGGTTATTATGATTCACTGGTTATTATGATTCTTTCTGAATTAAGGTCAGAGTATAATTTGCTCTCTCTTTCTCTTTGTCTCTCGCTGTTCTTTCTCTCTCTCACTTCTCTCTTTCTCTTTCTCTTTGTCTCTTGCTGTTCTTTCTCTCTCTCACTTCTCTCTTTCTCTTTGTCTCTTGCTGTTCTTTCTCTCTCTCTCACTTCTCCCTCTCTCTCTGCCCCCCCCCCCCTCTCAGTATGATGGTAACGTGTGGCCAGCGGATGCAGTACAAACACGTGTGACCCGTGCGTTGCCGGCGGATACGCGTCATGGTAATGTGGCGTTGATTCCATTGCGCGGCAGCGAGAATGAGATGCGGAACAGCGTTGCAGCTTTCACCGCCGACCCGCTTGGCGTGAGTCAATCCTCCAATCACAGGGGCCAATCCACAGTCGTGGGCCTATCAGAGACCTCCATGCTGACACGGAGTCGACCATGTGGTCCCTACACACACACACACACACACACACACAGGAGTCTACAATTGTGCATGGGTTTTTTTTCCCTTATCAGCTGGATGGTGTGTGTGTGTGTGTGTGTGTGTGTGTGTGTGTGTGTGTGTGTGTGTGTGTGTGTGTGTGTGTGTTGGGTATAGTGATCATATATTGTTGTGTTGTCTCTTCGTGCCGTAAGCTTGTCTGTGTCCTGGTTGAATGCGAGCACAGGATGTTGAATCCATACAGAACACTGACTGTGTTAGACATGACTGTTAGCACTCACCATTACACATGACAGAGTTCATGTCAGCCAGTCTGAATGAATTAATCCCTCCCTCTACCCCCTTCTCTCGCTCTCTCTCTCTACCCCCTCTCTCTCTCCACCCCCTCGCTCTCTCCACCCCCTCGCTCTCTCTACTCCCCCTCTTTCTGTCCCTCTCTCCTTTTCCTGCCTCAATCCCTCTCTCTCTATCCCTCTCTCTCTCAATCCCTCTCTCTCTATCCCTCTCTCTCCCAATCCCTCTCTCTCTATCCCTTTCTCTCCCAATCCCTCTCTCTCTATCCCTCTCTCTCTCTCTCTCTCTCTGCCTCTCTCAGCTCTTTAGAGATGTCTGATAATGGGACCAGACAAGGTGAGACATTATCTAAAGTTCCTACGTGTGTAAGAGTGTGTGTGCAGTTATCTAATTGTCTGTGTATGTTCCATAGGGGATAGACCACCAGCCGTAGAACCCACAAAGTCTTCAGAACATTCCAGTAACGACAACCCCCCCCCCCCCCCCCCGCCACACACACAGCTGTGCCTATGAGCTGGACCTCTAAGCAGGGGCAGCAGGTGTGTCATGAGGAGAGAGAGACTCTGTTACCACAGTGCCTTTTAGAACTGCAGTGCACCCTGGGATACATGGAGGACCTGTAAGAAGCTCCTGGTATGGACTGAGAGGCTGAGAACAAAGACTGACTGAGTACAGACTGTCACTGGAACAGACTGACTGAGTACAGACTGTCACTGGAACAGACTGACTGAGTACAGACTGTTACTGGAACAGACTGACTGAGTACAGACTGTCACTGGAACAGACTGACTGAGTACAGACTGACTGAGTACAGACTGTCACTGGAACAGACTGACTGAGTACAGACTGACTGAGTACAGACTGTCACTGGAACAGACTGACTGAGTACAGACTGTTACTGGAACAGACTGACTGAGTACAGACTGACTGAGTACAGACTGACTGAGTACAGACTGACTGAGTACAGACTGTTACTGGAACAGACTGACTGAGTACAGACTGTCACTGGAACAGACTGACTGAGTACAGACTGACTGAGTACAGACTGTCACTGGAACAGACTGACTGAGTACAGACTGACTGAGTACAGACTGACTGAGTACAGACTGACTGAGTACAGACTGTTACTGTTTGTCTCTGAGAGGCCTGAAGATAATGGGCTGATCTTCACCGACAATCAAGCCGTCACTGTCCCTGTGTGTCCCACATCAACCCTGTCCCCTCCTTGAACCGTCTCTCTCGCTCCCTGTTGTGAACTCTCCCCCACCTGTACCCTCATCTCGTCAACCTCACCCGTGTCCCCTTCTCTCTTAAAGACTCCCCCATCTGTATAGTGCTCACATCACCTCTCCCACGGTCTTCTCCCTCCATGTTTTAGACTGTAATTATTTATTTCTCCAGCAGAGGGAGCAGCATATAGGAAGTTAAGGGGGGACTCTGTCCATTTAGAAATAGGGTCGTGTATGTAGGTAAACTGTTAGACAACCATGACCATCACTAGACATTAAGTTGGTTCCACTAGACTAGAGGGAGGACAGCGATGTGTGTGTGTGTGTGTCCAAGTTCACTTATTGTAGTGACATCATTACTCCCACTTCTAGGTCTTAACCTGTAGAGACACCCCCCCCAACCCAACCAACCCAGCCAGCCAGCCCCCCCCACCCCCCCACCCCCCCTCATATCTGTTTTTGTCCAATGAAAGAACTGATCTGTTTCCTGTTTTGTTAAGACGAATCGTCTGTCTGGTACTCTGTACACTTGAATAAACACATTTCAGCCAGAGCTGTGTCTATCATTTAGACTCCTAACTATGTGATGACGTGGAGCAGTCATTGTTTGACTGTAGTCTGGTTCAACCAGCATGGATCTGGTGAGCTCATGTTCTCTTTCAATTCAGTACAAACTAACCGCGGGCACAGCGGTGAGACTGGTTTCACAACGCTAGTGTGACTGCCTGTGATCTACTGGTCAGGAATCAGGAAGGGTCTACTGCTCTAAGGATGGATCAAAAAGCTCTGTATTCTCATCAATATCACATACTCTCAATCATCTTATCAAATGTAGCATTTCACTTTTAATCTGTCTCTGTCTCATAAATGTGTTTTTATGTGAAAATAACTTTTGTAATTCTGCAGTTCTTCAGAATGTAACTGTAGGTATGGTTTTAATAAAGTCTATGCTCGTTGGATCTACAGTCTGTGTATGTGACTGAGATGTAGCACGCTCTGACACTACAACCATTCCGTTCTGCTGTCGGCATCTGTTCTCTAAATGACAAATCAACTGTTTCCATGGTGCCCAACTGCCCTCTGAATTTGTTCTCTGAATGACAAATCAACTGTTTCCATGGTGACCAACTGCCCTCGGATTCTGTTCTCTGAATGACCACCCAACTGTCTCCATGGTGACCAACTGCCCTCGGAATCTGTTCTCTGAATGACCACCCAACTGTCTCCATGGTGACCAACTGCCCTCGGATTCTGTTCTCTGAATGACCACCCAACTGTCTCCACGGTGACCAACTGCCATCGGATTCTGTTCTCTGAATGATCACCCAACTGTTTCCATGGTGACAAACTGCCCTCGGATTCTGTGGTCGTCTGGTCAGACTGAGTAGCAGATAATATTATGACTTACTGTCAAGGACTTTGCTCATAACTACTTTATTGAGAAAAGAATTGACTTACTGTGACATGTGGTTGTCCCACCTAGCTATGTTAAGATGAAATCACTAACGGTAAGTCTGGATGAATCCAATGTGAAGGTAGATGCTGGTCTGTATTTCTAATCACAGTCCCATCGAAGTCATTCAGCATTCAATCTGTCTAGGACTTATTTACATTCATAAAGCTATGACACGCACACACACACACACACACACACACACACACACTCTCTCTCTGCAGGAGAAGAGGGGAAGGATACAACTTCTCATCTCTCGCACGTTCCCTAGGCCTGTGTCTTTCATGACAATGTCCCTGCTCAGCCGTAAAACGGAAGCCTGCAGAGGAGGCTGTGTATGTGTCACCGGTGTTCTACCAGCAATCCTCTCATCGCCCTGAGCCGAGCCGACACAACAGGGTCACCCTGCACCTCAGGTAACACACAGGAGACCCAGGAGGTGTGTGTGTGGTCAGGGCATTTCCTCGTCTACCTCCTCTGTGTACAGCCATGGGGCAGCAGCTGTAGTGCTGTCAGAATGTCAGGTTGGAAGACAAACGTTGATCTTTAGAAGTCATCATGGAAGTTTACAGCTCAGAACGCTCTGTGGATGGACTGAGGCCCTGCACAGACTCACTGATCTACACAGCAACTACCAGTTCTAGTGATCCTCTTTTACAGAGATGAATAAACCTACACAGACTCACTGATCTACACAGCAACTACCAGTTCTAGTGATCCTCTTTTACAGAGATGAATAAACCTACACAGACTCACTGATCTACACAGCAACTACCAGTTCTAGTGATCCTCTTTTACAGAGATGAATAAACCTACACAGACTCACTGATCTACACAGCAACTACCAGTTCTAGTGATCCTCTTTTACAGAGATGAATAAACCTACACAGTGGAGGTGTAGACCTTACTGTGAAATGCTTACTCAACCTGCACAGTGTCTTTTACAGAGATGATCAACCTACACAGTGCCTTTTACAGAGATGATCAACCTACACAATGCCTTTTACAGAGATGATCAACCTACACAATGCCTTTTACAGAGATGATCAACCTACACAGTGCCTTTTACAGAGATGATCAACCTACACAATGCCTTTTACAGAGATGATCAACCTGCACAATGCCTTTTATAGAGATGATCAACCTACACAATGCCTTTTACAGAGATGATCAACCTACACAATGCCTTTTACAGAGAGGATTAAACCTACACAGTGCCTTTTACAGAGATGATTAAACCTACACAGTGGATGTGTAGACCATACCGTGAAATGCTTACTCAACCTGCACAGTGGAGGTGTAGACCTTACTGTGAAATGCTTACTCAACCTGCACAGTGGAGGTGTAGACATTACTGTGAAATGCTTACTCAACCTACACAGTGGATGTGTAGACCTTACTGTGAAATGCTTACTTGACCTGCACAGTGGAGGTGTAGACCTTACCGTGAAATGCTTACTCAACCTGCACAGTGGAGGTGTAGACCTTACTGTGAAATGCTTACTCAACCTGCACAGTGGAGGTGTAGACATTACTGTGAAATGCTTACTCAACCTACACAGTGGAGGTGTAGACCTTACTGTGAAATGCTTACTTGACCTGCACAGTGGAGGTGTAGACCTTACCGTGAAATGCTTACTCAACCTGCACAGTGCCTTTTACAGAGATGATCAACCTACACAATGCCTTTTACAGAGAGGATTAAACCTACACAGTGCCTTTTACAGAGATGATTAAACCTACACAGTGCCTTTTACAGAGATGATCAACCTGCACAGTGCCTTTTACAGAGATGATCAACCTGCACAGTGCCTTTTACAGAGATTATCAACCTGCACAGTGCCTTTTACAGAGATGATCAAACTGCACAGTGCCTTTTACAGAGATGATCAACCTGCACAGTGCCTTTTACAGAGATTATCAACCTGCACAGTGCCTTTTACAGAGATGATCAACCTGCACAGTGCCTTTTACAGAGATGATCAACCTGCACAGTGCCTTTTACAGAGATGATCAACCTGCACAGTGCCTTTTACAGAGATGATCAACCTGCACAGTGGATGTGTAGACCTTACCGTGAAATGCTTACTCAACCTGCACAGTGCCTTTTACAGAGCTGATCATGTCCATAGATCAGAGGACACAGAGGACAGTATCATGGCTCAGCTAGAGAGGAGAGGCACCTGTAATAGGTTTGATTAAAACACCTTGTCCTATCTAGCAAGGAGCTGTTCTGAAGAGACAGAGGGGGGAGAGTATATATGGACACAAAGTAGACTGCAGACTGTAGACTGTAAACTATACACTATAGACTGTAAACTGTAGACTGTACTGTAGACTGTAGACTGTAAACTATACACTATAGACTGTAAACTATACACTATAGACTGTACTGTAGACTACACTATAGACTGTAAACTGTAAACTATACACTATAGACTGTAAACTGTAGACTGTACTGTAGACTGTAAATTGTACTGTAGACTATAGACTGTACTGTAGACTATAGACTGTACTGTAGACTATACCCTGCACTGTAGACTATAGACTGTAGACTGTAAACTATACACTATAGACTGTAGACTGTAAACTATAAACTATACACTATAGACTGTAAACTGTAAACTATACACTATAGACTGTAGACTGTAAACTATACACTATAGACTGTACTGTACACTATAGACTGTAGACTGTAAACTATACACTATAGACTGTAGACTGTAAACTATACACTATAGACTGTAAACTGTAGACTGTAAACTGTAGTTTATAGACTGTACTGTAGACTATAGACTGTAGACTGTAAACTGTACTGTAGACTGTAAACTGTAGACTGTAGACTGTAAACTGTAAACTGTACACTATAGACTGTAGACTGTAAACTATAGACTGTAGACTGTAAACTGTACAATATAGACTGTAGACTGTAAACTATACACTATAGACTGTACTGTACACTATAGACTGTAAACTGTAAACTATAACTATAGACTGTAGACTGTAAACTATACACTATAGACTGTAAACTGTAGACTGTACTGTAGACTGTCATCTGTAGACTGTAAACTGTAGACTGTACTGTAGACTGTAGACTGTACACTATCGACTGTAAACTGTACTGTAGACTATAGACTGTACTGTAGACTATAGACTGTAAACTGTAGACTGTACACTATAGACTGTAAACTGTACTGTAGACTATAGACTGTACTGTATACTGTACTGTAGACTATAGACTATAGACCGACTGACCGATTCAGTCTCATGTGAGTTGTGTCTCGCCAGGTTAACGTCTGACTGAACCCCCCCCCACTTCAGAAAGCCATCTCCATGGCAACCCTTTCTCTGACTCTCCATCTTATCTGCAGAATCAGTTTGCTCCAGGTTGTGTAACTGTGCCATACAGCCGGCACTAAAGGAGAGGTGGGAGAAGTCATTTTCACTTTCTGGGGTTAGAAGGAACTGTCTGTCTGTCTGTCTGTCTGTCTGTCTGTCTGTCTGTCTGTCTGTCTGTCTGTCTGTCTGTCTGTCTGTCTGTCTGTCTGTCTGTCTGTCTGTCTGTCTGTCTGTCTGTCTGTCTGTCTGTCTGTCTGTCATTAAATGGATCAGCAGACTTGACACTCTTGCTAATTTTGCACTAGCACTCACGTGTCTTTTCTTTCCAAGCACGGACTTGCTGATAGACGTTTTGTTGAGTTTTTTTTATTACATTTTTTTACAAATGCACTAACTGCATGTCGCTCTGAATGAGAGTGTCTGCTAAATGACTCAAATGTAATGTACAGGTAATGAAGGGGAGGAGAGAGGAGGACAGGATGAGTGGATGAGAAGCAGAGCAGGAGGAGAGGGAGAGAGGAGGACAGGATGAGTGGATGAGAAGCAGAGCATGAGGAGAGGGAGAGAGGAGGACAGGATGAGTGGATGAGAAGCAGAGCAGGAGGAGAGGGAGAGAGGAGGACAGGATGAGTGGATGAGAAGCAGAGCAGGAGGAGAGGGAGAGAGGAGGACAGGATGAGTGGATGAGAAGCAGAGCAGGAGGAGAGAAGGAAGGGTAGCCGAGGGGACAGGAGGAGACTGAGGTCTAGTGAGAGATTAGCCATGCTAAAGATGCCACTGACTGAAATGTGTCTATGTGAGTGAATGGCATATACTGGCAGAGGAAGGAGCGTCCCCTTTGTTCACTGCACAGTCTAATTACTGTAAGAAAAACATGGTTGAGACTGTAGGGCACACACACACACACACACACACACACACACACACCATGATGAGGACAGATGGAATCATTGATTAGGAGTGAGGTAGTCAGAGAGTCTCCTCCTCGAAGCTGCCAGGCATTTCATTATGAGTTAGAGCTGGTTAAATCTAGATAGGGTGTTGTTGAATAAAATAGTTATGCTGCCATTTACATGTAAATGCAGAAGATGAGTTTCCTGTGGGTTAGAGGCTGAGGCGGCCCACAGTGAGGCATGAGGAGCAGCACTAATTATCGCTCCCATTGACTGCAGGCTCCCTTTAGAATTACCTGGATTTCTGCATAAATTGGTCATCAAATTTGATCTGATCTTCATCTAAGTCACAATAATAGACAAACATAGTGCGTTTAAGTTAATAACACACAAATTATTGTATTTTTCTTGTCTATATTGAATACATAATTTAAACATTCACAGTGTAGGTTGGTAAGACTATGTGAACCCCTAGGCTAATGACTTCTCCAAAAGCTAATTGGAGTCAGGAGTCAACTAACCTGGAGTACAATCAATGAGACGAGATTGGAGATGTTGGTTCGAGCTGCCTTGTCCTATTAAAAACACTCACAAAATGTGAGTTTGCTATTCACAAGAAGCATTGCCTGATGTGAACCATGCCTCGAACAAAAGACATAAGATGAAGAATTGTTGACTTGCATAAAGCTGGAAAGGGTTACAAAGGTATTTCTAAAAGTCAGTCCACGGTAAGATAAATAGTCTATAAATGGAGGAAGTTCAGCACTGTTGCTACTCTTCCTAGGAGCGGCCGTCCTGCCAAAATGACTGCAAGAGCACAGCGCAGAATGATCAATGAGGTTAAGAAGAATCCTAGAGTGTCAGCTAAAGACTTCCAGAAATCTCTGGAACATACTAACATCTCTGTTGACGAGTCTTCAATACATAAAGCACTAATCAAGAATGGTGTTCATGGGAGGACACCACGGAAGAAGCCACTGCTGTCCAAAAAAGACATTGCTGCACATGTGAAGTTTGCAAAAGAGCACCTGAATGTTCCACGGTGCTACTGGCAAGATATTCTGTAGACAGATGAAACTACAGTTGAGTTGTTTGGAAGGAAAACACAACACTATGTGTGGAGAAAAAAAAGGCACAGCACACCAACATCAAAACCTCATCCCAACTGTAAAGTATGTTGGAGGGAGCATCACGGTTTGGGGCTGCTTTGCTGCCTCAGGGCCTGGACAGCATGCTATCATCGATGGACAAATTAATTCCCAAGTGTATCAAGACATTTTGCAGGAGAATGTTAGGCTATCTGTCCGCCAATTGAAGCGCAACAGAAGTTAGGTGATGCAACAGGACAACGACCCAAAATAAAGAAGTAAATCAACAACAGAATGGCTTGAACAAAAGACATTACACCTTCTGGAGTGGCCCAGTCAGAGTCCTGACCTCAACCCTATTGAGATGCTGTGGCATGACCTCAATAGAGAAGTTCACACCAGACATCCCAATAATATTGTTGAAGTGAAACAGTTTTGCAAAGAGGAATGGTCTAAAACTCCTCCTGACCGTTGTGCAGGTCTGATCCACAACTACAGAAAACGTTTGGTAGAGATTATTGCTGTCAAAGGAGGGTCAACCTGTTATTAAACCTCAAAGGTTCATATACTTTTTTCCACCCTGCACTGTGAATGTTGACACAGTGTGTTCAATAAAGACGAACAATTATAATTGTTTGTGTGTTACTAGTTTAAGCAGACTGTGTTTGTCTATTGTTGTGACCTAGATGAAGATCAGATGACATTTTCTGACCAATCGGTGCAGAAATCCAGGTATTTCCAAAGGGTTCACACACTTCTTCTTGCCACTGTAAAATATCCAATCTATGTCTAGATACACGACTGGTAGACAAGACTGATGCTGGTCTCCCCACCCAAGTACATCGCACACACACACACACACACACACACACACACACACACACACACACACACACACACACACACACACACACACACACACACACACACACACACACGCACACTTAGTAATCATCAATACACCTCTCTCTCTCCAATTCAAGTTCAAGCTGCTTTATTGTCATGAAAACCATAGTGTCAATATTGCCAAAGTGTCACGCCCTGACCTTAGAGAGCCTTTTTATTTCTCTATTTGGTTAGGTCGGGGTGTGATTTGGGTGGGCATTCTAGTTTGTATATTTCTTTGTTGGCCGGGTATAGTTCCCAATCAGAGGCAGCTGTCTATCGTTGTCTCTGATTGGGGATCATACTTAGGCAGCCCTTTTCCCTCCTTCTGTGTGGGATCTTGTTCTTGGTTTGTGTGCAGGTAGTTTGGCACGACAAAGCTGTTCGGTCGTTGTTACTGTTTTGTCTTCTCTAAAGTTTCACTTGGTTAATAAATTATGTGGAACTCAGAGGACGCTGCGCCTTGGACACGTGTTACACAAAGCAACAATGTATACAATATACATTGTAAGAAAATTATAAAGAATAACAAATAATTATATAAAATCGTAGTAATTAATAATACTACAAAATGAACAACAATAAAATGGTAACAGGCAATAGTAGCAATGTAATACATATAAAAAGCTAAACATGGAAAATGAAACTATAACCAACTTCTACCAAAATAACAGTCATCTTCACCATTACAACAGTACTACAACTACCATCATCATTACTACTACAACTACCATCATCATTACTACTACAACTACCATCATCATCATTACTACTACCATCATCATTACTACTACCATCATCATTACTACTACAACTACCATCATTACTACTACAACTACCATCATCATTACTACTACAACAACCATCATCATTACTACTACCATCATCATTACTACTACAACTACCATCATTACTACTACAACTACCGTCATCATTACTACTACCATCATCATTACTACTACAACTACCATCATTACTACTACAACTACCATCATCATTACTACTACAACAACCATCATCATTACTACTACCATCATCATTACTGCTACCATCATCATTACTACTACCATCATCATTACTACTACAACTACCATCATCATTACTACTACAACTACCATCATCATTACTACTACAACTACCATCATCATTACTACTACAACTACCATCATCATTACTACTACAGCTACCATCATCATTACTACTACCATCATCATTACTACTACATCATCATTACTACTACAACTACCATCATTACTACTACTACTACCATCATCATTACTACTACAACTACCATCATCATTACTACTACAACTACCATCATCATTACTACTACAACTACCATCATTACAACTACCATCATCATTACTACTACCATCATCATTACTACTACAACTACCATCATCATTACTACTACCATCATCATTACTACTACCATCATCATTACTACTACAACTACCATCATCATTACTACTACAACTACCATCATCATTACTACTACCATCATCATTACTACTACAACTACCATCATCATTACTACTACCATCATCATTACTACTACAACTACCATCATTACTGCTACAACTACCATCATCATTACTACTACAACTACCATCATCATTACTACTACAACTACCATCATTACTACTACAACTACCATCATCATTACTACGACAACTACCATCATTACTACTACAACTACTATCATCATTACTACTACATCATCATTACTACTACAACTACCATCATTACTACTACAACTACCATCATCATTACTACTACAACTACCATCATTACTACTACAACTACCATCATCATTACTACTACATCATCATTACTACTACAACTACCACCATTACTACTACAACTACCATCATCATTACTACTACAACTACCATCATTACTACTACAACTACCATCATCATTACTACTACAACTACCATCATCATTACTACTACAACTACCATCATTACTACTACAACTACCATCATTACTACTACAACTACCATCATTACTACTACAACTACCATCATCATTACTACCACCATCATTACTACTACAACTACCATCATCATTAAAACTACCATCATTACTACTACAACTACCATCATCATTACTACTACAACTACCATCATCATTACTACTACAACTACCATCATTACTACTACAACTACCATCATCATTACTACTACAACTACCATCATTACTACTACCACTACCATCATTACTACTACAACTACCATCATTACTACTACAACTACCATCATTACTACTACAACTACCATCATTACTACTACAACTACCATCATCATTACTACTACAACTACCATCAGTACTACTACCACTACCATCATTACTACTACAACTACCATCATTACTACTACAACTACCATCATTACTACTACAACTACCATCATTACTACTACAACTACCATCATTACTACTACAACTACCATCATCATTACTACTACAACTACCATCATCATTACTACTACCATCATCATTACTACTACCATCATCATTACTACTACCATCATCATTACTACTACCATCATCATTACTACTACCATCATCATTACTACTACAACTACCATCATCATTACTACTACAACTACCATCATCATTACTACTACCATCATCATTACTACTACCATCATCATTACTACTACCATCATCATTACTACTACCATCATCATTACTACTACCATCATCATTACTACAACCATCATCATTACTACTACCATCATCATTACTGCTACCATCATCATTACTACTACCATCATCATTACTACTACAACTACCATCATCATTACTACTACAACTACCATCATTACTACTACAACTACCATCATTACTACTACAACTACCATCATCATTACTACTACAACTACCATCATCATTACTACTACCATCATCATTACTACTACCATCATCATTACTACTACAACTACCATCATCATTACTACTACAACTACCATCATCATTACTACTACAACTACCATCATCATTACTACTACCATCATCATTACTACTACCATCATCATTACTACTACCATCATCATTACTACTACCATCATCATTACTACTACCATCATCATTACTGCTACCATCATCATTACTACTACCATCATCATTACTACTACAACTACCATCATCATTACTACTACAACTACCATCATCATTACTACTACAACTACCATCATCATTACTACTACCATCATCATTACTACTACAACTACCATCATCATTACTACTACAACTACCATCATCATTACTACTACAACTACCATCATCATTACTACTACAACTACCATCATCATTACTACTACCATCATCATTACTACTACCATCATCATTACTACTACCCTCATCATTACTACTACCATCATCATTACTACTACAACTACCATCATCATTACTACTACAACTACCATCATCATTACTACTACAACTACCATCATCATTACTACTACCATCATCATTACTACTACAACTACCATCATCATTACTACTACCATCATCATTACTACTACAACTACCATCATTACTACTACAACTACCATCATCATTACTACTACAACTACCATCATCATTACTACTACAACTACCATCATCATTACTACTACAACTACCATCATCATTACTACTACCATCATCATTACTACTACCATCATCATTACTACTACCATCATCATTACTACTACATCTACCATCATCATTACTACTACCATCATCATTACTACTACAACTACCATCATCATTACTACTATCGTCATCATTACTACTACCATCATCATTACTACTACCATCATCATTACTACTACCATCATCATTACTACTACCATCATCATTACTACTACCATCATCATTACTATTACAACTAGCATCATCATTACTACTACCATCATCATTACTACTACCATCATCATTACTACTACAACTACCATCATCATTACTACTACAACTACCATCATCATTACTACTACCATCATCATTACTACTACCATCATCATTACTACTACAACTACCATCATTACTACTACCATCATCATTACTACTACTACCATCATCATTACTACTACAACTACCATCATTACTACTACCATCATCATTACTACTACTACCATCATCATTACTACTACAACTACCATCATCATTACTACTACAACTACCATCATCATTACTACTACCATCATCATTATTACTACCATCATCATTACTACTACCATCATCATTAATACTACCATCATCATTACTACTACCATCATCATTACTACTACAACTACCATCATTACTACTACCATCATCATTACTACTACTACCATCATCATTACTACTACAACTACCATCATTACTACTACCATCATCATTACTACTACTACCATCATCATTACTACTACTACTACCATCATCATTACTACTACAACTACCATCATTACTACTACCATCATCATTACTACTACTACCATCATCATTACTACTACAACTACCATCATTACTACTACCATCATCATTACTACTACAACTACCATCATTACTACTACTACTACCATCATCATTACTACTACAACTACCATCATTACTACTACCATCATCATTACTACTACTACTACCATCATCATTACTACTACTACCATCATCATTACTACTACTACTACCATCATCATTACTACTACAACTACCATCATTACTACTACCATCATCATTACTACTACAACTACCACAAAAAAACACTTCAGAAAACATTTCCCGAGTTGCTGTTTATGCAAATTCCCCTTGTAACTATTGGTGTCTGATTTGTCTCCACTTTTGTAGATAGGGGAGATGAGCCCCTGGTTCCAGACATCAGGGAAGCAGCCAGAAGTTAGTACCATGTTGAACATTTTAAGCTCAGCATTTTGTCACATTACGTGTGCTGTTTATCAGCATTTCATTTCTGATGTTATCTAGACGACAAGCCTTCTTTTCATTTTGTAGATTTGAGCTTTTCATTTAGTTCTTGTTGGGTTATTGGGTTATCTAATGGATTTGACTGATTCAAGGATGTTCAATGTTTCTGTTACGTTTTCTCAAATGTACTATTGATTTCTTCTTTTTGGAATATTCAATTGATATTTGGAGTTGACACCTTCTTTATTGTTGAAGAACTGTATAGAGTTCATCATTTCATTTTGAGTTCAATGTTTCAATGAATCTCTCGGCACTGTTTTGAGCCCATCTGTATGGTTAGTTTATGTTGTAGAATTTATTGGGATGTTTTTTTTAATGAATATTGCCGGTTAATTTCTTCAGAAACACGATGATCTGACAATGGTGTCTGTGGTCTGACAGTGAATGCACTAATGGATGAGGGGTCAATGTCATTGATGGCATAATCGACTACATTTGTCCCACTGGCTGAGCAGTAAGCAAACTGACCTAAAGAGTCCCCTCTGATTCTTCCATTAAGCATGTACAGGCCTAAGCCTCGACACTAACTCCACTAGCCTCGGCACTAACTCCTTCCCATTTTTGTTCAGTATTTGGTCAGGACTGTTTCTATTATTTATAATAGGGCTACTGTACAAGGAGGGGTGTCCAAATATGTGGTGGTTACCTCCCGCATCAGTGTAGTCAGGCTCAGAACCTGTTCTTGCATCGAAATCTCCACAAAGAAGCACTTTACCCTCTGCCTGAAATTGAATGATGGAGGTTGTCAAAAACCCGATCATCATAATATGATGAATCTGAAGGAGGAGCATAAGCAGCACATATGTATACATCATTGTCACAATAGATTGTGCCTTGTTAAGTTTTTTAATTTTGTTCAGTGCTGCTCATGCCAAATGATGATTCCACCTGAGTACTGGCCCTGTTTAACATTTTTATGTTTGATTGATGGTAGTAAACTTTCTCTTTTTTCGAGAGCCATGCATCATCCGAAACACAACCCAACCAAGCCGCACTGCTTCTTGACACAATACACATCCAACCCGGAAGCCAGCCGCACCAATGTGTCGGTGGAAACACCGTACACCTGGTGACCTGGTCAGCGTGCACTGTGCACGGACCGCCACAGGAGTCACTAGTGCGCGATGAGACAAGGATATCCCTGCCGGCCAAACCCTGCCGGTCGCGGCCAGCTGCGACAGAGCCTGGGCTCGAACCCAGAATCTCTGGTGGCACAGCGCCACCCGGGAGGCGTAGTACATTTTCTCTGTCGCCTGAGGGACACTGAGTATCTATGTCTCCACAACATCATGTTTCCAGTAGGATTAGGATGTCCTGTCCCTTGATGTTTTTAATCAATTCTGGATTTGTTGTTTTATAACCAAAATGTGAAGATTATAGGCCCTGGATATACCCAGAGCTGATAGTTAATGATCTCACTTATAATAAGTGATATTCACTGGTTTGAGTAAAGTACACAGAAAACAAACTAAATAATATATAGATATACACACACACACATATATATGTAAATATACATATATACAGTATATTTACATACACACAAATATATATTTATGACCAAATACTTATTTTCCACCATAATTTGCAAATAAATTCATTAAAAATCCTACAATGTGATTTTCTGGATTCTTTTTCTAATTTTGTCTGTCATAGTTGAACGGTACCTATGATGACAATTACAGGCCTCTCTCATCTTTTTAAGTGGGAGAACTTGCACAATTGGTGGCTGACTAAATACTTTTTTGCCCCACTGTATATATATATATATATATATATATATATATACAGTGCCTTGCGAAAGTATTCGGCCCCCTTGAACTTTGCAACCTTTTGCCACATTTCAGGCTTCAAACATAAAGATATACAACTGTATTTTTTTGTGAAGAATCAACAACAAGTGGGACACAATCATGAAGTGGAACGACATTTATTGGATATTTCAAACTTTTTTAACAAATCAAAAACTGAAAAATTGGGCGTGCAAAATTATTCAGCCCCTTTACTTTCAGTGCAGCAAACTCTCTCCAGAAGTTCAGTGAGGATCTCTGAATGATCCAATGTTGACCTAAATGACTAATGATGATAAATACAATCCACCTATGTGTAATCAAGTCTCCGTATAAATGCACCTGCACTGTGATAGTCTCAGAGGTCCGTTAAAAGCGCAGAGAGCATCATGAAGAACAAGGAACACACCAGGCAGGTCCGAGATACTGTTGTGAAGAAGTTTAAAGCCGGATTTGGATACAAAAAGATTTCCCAAGCTTTAAACATCCCAAGGAGCACTGTGCAAGCGATAATATTGAAATGGAAGGAGTATCAGACCACTGCAAATCTACCAAGACCTGGCCGTCCCTCTAAACTTTCAGCTCATACAAGGAGAAGACTGATCAGAGATGCAGCCAAGAGGCCCATGATCACTCTGGATGAACTGCAGAGATCTACAGCTGAGGTGGGAGACTCTGTCCATAGGACAACAATCAGTCGTATATTGCAAAAATCTGGCCTTTATGGAAGAGTGGCAAGAAGAAAGCCATTTCTTAAAGATATCCATAAAAAGTGTCATTTAAAGTTTGCCACAAGCCACCTGGGAGACACACCAAACATGTGGAAGAATGTGCTCTGGTCAGATGAAACCAAAATTGAACTTTTTGGCAACAATGCAAAACGTTATGTTTGGCGTAAAAGCAACACAGCTGAACACACCATCCCCACTGTCAAACATGGTGATGGCAGCATCATGGTTTGGGCCTGCTTTTCTTCAGCAGGGACAGGGAAGATGGTTAAAATTGATGGGAAGATGGATGGAGCCAAATACAGGACCATTCTGGAAGAAAACCTGATGGAGTCTGCAAAAGACCTGAGACTGGGACGGAAATTTGTCTTCCAGCAAGACAATTATCCAAAACATAAAGCAAAATCTACAATGGAATGGTTCAAAAATAAACATATCCAGGTGTTAGAATGGCCAAGTCAAAGTCCAGACTTGAATCCAATCGAGAATCTGTGGAAAGAACTGAAAACTGCTGTTCACAAATGCTCTCCATCCAATCTCACTGAGCTCGAGCTGTTTTGCAAGGAGGAATGGGAAAAAATGTCAGTCTCTCGATGTGCAAAACTGATAGAGACATACCCCAAGCGACTTACAGCTGTAATTGCAGCAAAAGGTGGCGCTACAAAGTATTAACTTAAGGGGGCTGAATAATTTTGCACGCCCAATTTTTCAGTTTTTGATTTGTTAAAAAAGTTTGAAATATCCAATAAATGTCGTTCCACTTCATGATCGTGTCCCTCTTGTTGTTGATTCTTCACAAAAAAATACAGTTTTATATCTTTATGTTTGAAGCCTGAAATGTGGCAACAGGTCGCAAAGTTCAAGCGGGCCGAATACTTTCGCAAGGCACTGTATATAAACACACACACACACCATTACATATCATAATTATTATAATACCAGTGTCAATAAAATAAAGAATAGTTTTAAACAAATTAACAAGAATGGAATTAGATTGCACAAAAGACAAGTGCAATGCAAGCTGCAACCCTGTGTGTGTGCGTGTGAGTGTGTGCGTGTGAATTAAAGGGTCTGTCTAACCCAGTAATCTGCATATTAGATGCAGTAGTTGGCGCACCTCTCATCTCTGATTGTTCTAGGGGTCTGTAGGCTGGTGAAATGAATGATATATGGTGTGGACTGCATCATGTGGTGTACTTCTCTGAAGTGTTCTGCCCGACCCTGGAGAAGTGGTCAGTGCTGTGTTGTGATGGGCCAGGTCTAGTAGTGCTGTTGTGATGGGCCTGGTCTAGTAGAGCTGTGTTGTGATGGGCCTGGTCTAGTAGAGCTGTGTTGTCATGGGACTGGTCTAGTAGAGCTGTGCTGTGTTGGGCCTGGTCTAGTAGAGCTGTGTTGTGATGGGCCGGGTCTAGTAGAGCTGTGTTGTGATGGGCCGGGTCTAGTAGAGCTGTGTTGTGATGGGACGGGTCTAGTCGTGCTGTCCTGAGGCGGGTCTGGTCAGGTAAATATGTACTGTGTTGGGGCTGGGCTAGTAGAGCTGTGCTGTAATAAGCCGTGTCTGGCTCTTCTCTCCTGGGGATGGTGGAGGTACTGTTGTTTCAGAAGGTGGGGCGGGGGACCTCTGTAGCTGTGGTGATGGGTGTGTGGGTCCCTGCCAAGTGTTGCATCTTTTAGGTCCTTGGCAAAGGTTCTGATACTGTCCTGATCAAGATGTATATTATCATATAAGTGTTGACATGTCAGAGTGGGGTGGTGAGCCGTTCTGACGTTGAGCAGTGAGGCACAGTCCACAGTGATCTGTTGATTTATTTTGTCCATCAACTTTCCTGGGAAGTCTTTTCTTGGTAGGAGGGTGGACACAACTATATAGGTTGACCTGGGCTGTAGCAGACTGAGAGGCTGGTAGGTTGACCTGGGCTGGAGCAGACTGGGAGGCTGGTAGGTTGACCTGGGCTGGAGCAGACTGTGCTGGAGCGGACTGGGAAGCTGGTAGGCTGACCTGGGCTGGAGCAGACTGGTAGGCTGGTGCAGTGTCATCAGGCTGTGTGGGGGAGGCCATGCTGGTTGTGCTGGTCTCAGGATGTACCAAGCTGGTGGACATGTTCTCTAGATGCAGAGGACATAATGACTAGCTGCTGGTTGAGGGTGTCAATGTACCTCTCTCTCTGCTCTAGCTCCTCTCTCGTTGTGCTCAGATGGTCTCTGAGGTCATCATTTGTCTGACTCAGTTTGTCCATTCTGCTTTCTAATTTAGGAATATATGCTCTGCTCTCCTCCTTCAACTGGTTCATCTCTTCTTTTAGTTTCTGGACAGTGTCATCCTCCTGGAGCTTGTTCTCGCTGAGTTCTATGACCTCTGCTTCAAATAGAGACAACTTTCTAATTGTTTTATGTTTTTGACATTTTGTCAGGAAATGCAACTCTGTCTCAGGTTCTGCTGTTGTGCAGTGGTTGCACAGCCTTTCACAAACATTGCTACTGCACACTGTGGTATTTCACCCAATAGATATGAGAGTTTATCCAAATTTGTCGGTCTGTGTAATCTGAGGGAAAAATGTCTCTCTAATATGGTCATTCATTTGGCAGGAGGTGGCAGGAGGTTAGGAAGTGTCTCTCATCCCTAACACTCTATCTCTCATCTGTACCTTACGCTCTCTCTGTGTCTCTCATCTCTCTCTCTTTCTGACTTTACGTAACACTCTCTCTCTTTCCGTATTTCTCTATTCTTTACTCTCCTCTCCTCATCCTCCTCATCCTGTCTGGTGGATGGAGAAGACTTTTCACGGTGTGTTGGATTGTGTTTGTTTTAGTGTGAGTCATGACAGTCTCATCAGGGATTCTACTCTCCCTCCCAGTTGCCATTAACTCTGACCCCTGACCTCTAACCCTGTGGCTGTGATGTGTCACATGCATGAATGTAAGACAATCTAGTATGTGTGTGTGTATGTGTGTGCGTGCATGTGTGTGTGTGTGTGTGTGTGTCAGCGAGAAGTGGGATGATACAACACTTTAGCCTTTCAAATTATAGCCTGAGGAACAGAATAAATACATGGAGAGAGAGAAACAGACGGAGAGAGAGAGAGAGAGAGAGAGAGAGAGAGAGAGAGAGAGTTAAAGAGAGAACGAAAAAGCCTCATGCATAATATGTATGAATCTAGGATCCCTCAGAGCAAAATGCAGAATCATCAAAGAGAGAGAGAGAGAAAGAGCATATAAGGGAGAGAAAGAGAGAGAGAAAAGGGAGAGAGAGAGAGATGGCAGTGTTGCTTTGGCAATGTTAACATATGTTTCCCATGCCAATAAAGCCCCTTGAATTGAATTGAATTGAATTGAGAGAGAGAGAGAGAGAGAGAGAGAGAGAGAGAGAGAGAGAGAGAGAGAGAGAGAGAGAGAGAGAGAGAGAGAGAGAGAGAGAGGAGTACATTGTGTAAATATAGCCACGGGGCACTGTCCTGTACTACAGACTGCAATGATGTGTTTCTATGTGAGTGAGTGAGTTATGTAAGCTGTTTTGTTGCATGAAGCAGAATGCATATTAACTTTTAACTTTACAGCTACTTCTGTCAGAGACTTAGTTGGAGATAAGGCTGGGGTTGAGATTGGGTTTTTATTAAATAATGGGCTCGGAGTTCTCCTCAGCACCACTCGTTCTTTCTCTTTCTCTCCCTCTCTAGTACACAAAAACACACACACCGTGAAGTTTGACTTTTTAGCGTAATCCTCTTTGCTCTGTCTTTTCACTAGCTATCTCAGCAGCGCTCTCTCCCGGCATCGTTATGTCAGAGTGTGACTGCCTGTATGTGTGTCTAGCTGGTGTTAAGCCGAGGAGAAAGCTATTTCTATGCCAATTATTTTGTGTTCCTGTTCTTTGTCCTTCTCTGTGTGGTGTATAGAGAGCGAGAGAGAGTCACAGAGAGAGAGACACAGAGAGAGAGAGACACAGAGAGACACAGAAAGAGAGAGAGAGAGAGAGACACAGAGAAACAGAAAGAAAGGGAAAGAGAGAGAGAGAGAGAGAGACACACAGACACAGAGAGACACAGAGAGAGCACACAGAGAGAGCGAGAGAGAGAGAGAGCGAGAGAGAGAGAGGGAGAGAGAGACACACAGAGAGACACAGAAAGAGAGAGAGAGAGACACAGACACAGAGAGACAGAAAGAAAGGGAAAGAGAGAGAGAGAGAGAGAGACACACAGACACAGAGAGACAGAAAGAAAGGGAAAGAGAGAGAGAGAGAGAGACTGCTATACAAATTGATTGAAAGTGGTGTTGGGGGTAAAACTTACGACATTGTAAAATCCATGTACACAAACAACAAGTGTGTGGTTAAAATTGGCAAAAAACACACACATTTCTTCCCACAGGGCCGTGGGGTGAGACAGGAATGCAGCTTAAGCCCCACCCTCTTCAACATATATATCAACCAATCGGTGCGGGCACTAGAAAAGTCTGCAGAACTTGGCCTCACCCTACAAGAATCTGAAGTCAAATGTCTACTGTTTGCTGATGATCTGGTGTTTCTGTCACCAACCAAGGAGGGCCTACAGCAGCACCTAGATATTCTGCACAGATTCTGCCAGACCTGGGCCCTGACAGTAAATCTCAGTAAGACCAAAATAATGGTGTTCCAAAAAACATCCAGTCGCAAGGCCCACAAATACAAATTACATCTAGACACCATTGCCCTAGAGCACACAAAAAACTATACATACCTTGGCCTAAACATCAGCGCCACAGGTAACTTCCACAAAGCTGTGAACGATCTGAGAGACAAGGCAAGAAGGGCATTCTATGCCATCAAAAGGAACATAAAATTCAACATACCAATTAGGATCTGGCTAAAAATACTTGAATCAGTCATAGAGCCCATTGCCCTTTATGGTTGTAAGGTCTGGGGTACATACCTACACGTACGCTACGGTCACAAGACGCAGGCCTCCAAATTGTCCCTAGAATTTCTAAGCAAACAGCTGGAGGCAGGGCTTTCTCCTATAGAGCTCCATTTTTATGGAATGGTCTGCCTGCCCATGTCAGAGACGCAAACTCGGTCTCAACCTTTAAGTCTTTACTGAAGACTTATCTCTTCAGTAGGTAATATGATTGAGTGTAGTCTGGCCCAGGAGTGTGAAGGTGAACGGAAAGGCTCTGTAGCAACAAACCGCGCTTGCTGTCTCTGCCTGGCCGGTTCCCCTCTTTCCACTGGGATTCTCTGTCTCTAACCCTATTACAGGGGCTGAGTCACTGGCTTACTGGGGCTCTCTCATACTGTCCCTGGGAGGGGTGCGTCACCTGAGTGGGTTGAGTCACTGATGTGGTCTTCCTGTCTGGGTTGGTTCCCCCCCCTTGGGTTGTGCCGTGGCGGAGATCTTTGTGGGCTATACTTGGCCTTGTCTCAGGATGGTAAGTTGGTGGTTGAAGATATCCCTCTAGTGGTGTGGGGGCTGTGCTTTGGCAAAGTGGGTGGGGTTATATCCTTCCTGTTTGGCCCTGTCCGGTGGTGTCCTCGGATGGGGCCACAGTGTCTCCTGACCCCTCCTGTCTCAGCCTCCAGTATTTATGCTGCAGTAGTTTATGTGTCAGGGGGCTAGGGTCAGTTTGTTATATCTGGAGTACTTCTCCTGTCCTATTCGGTGTCCTGTGTGAATTTAAGTGTGCTCTCTCTAGTTCTCTCTTTCTCTCTTTCTTTCTCTCTCTCGGAGGACCTGAGCCCTAGGACCATGCCTCAGGACTACCTGACATGATGACTCCTTGCGGTTCCCAGTCCACCTGGCCGTGCTGCTGCTCCAGTTTCAACTGTTCTGCCTCATTTATGAACATTTGAACATCTTGGCCATGTTCTGTTATAATCTCCACCCGGCACAGCCAGAAGAGGACTGGCCACCCCACATAGCCTGGTTCCTCTCTAGGTTTCTTCCTAGGTTTTGGCCTTTCTAGGGAGTTTTTCCTAGCCACCGTGCTTCTACACCTGCATTGCTTGCTGTTTGGGGTTTTAGGCTGGGTTTCTGTACAGCACTTTGAGATATCAGCTGATGTACGAAGGGCTATGTAAATAAATTTGATTTGATTTGATTTGGGGTCCGCTCACCAACCAAGATTTCACAAAATGGGACAAACACCAAATTGAGACTCTGCATGCAGAATTCTGCAAAAATATCCCCCGTGTACAACGTAGAACACCAAATAATGCATGCAGAGCAGAATTAGGCCAATACCCACTAATTATCAAAATCGAGAAGAGCCGTTAAATTCTACAACCACCTAAAAGGAAGCGATTCCCAAACCTTCCATAACAAAGCCATCACCTACAGAGAGATGAACCTGGAGAAGAGTCCCCTGAGAATAGCTTTGACTATGTACAGACTCAGTGAGCATAGCCTTGCAATTGAGAAAGGCCGCCGTAGGCAGACATGGCTCTCAAGAGAAGACAGGATATGTGCACACTGCCCACAAAATGAGGTGGAAACTGAGCTGCACTTCCTAACCTCCTGCCAAATGTATGACCATATTAGAGACACATATTTCCCCCAGATTACACAGATCCACAAAATATTCGAAAACAAATCCAATTATGATAAACTCCCATATCTACTGGGTGAAATTCCACTGTGTGCCACCACAGCAGCAAGATTTGTGACCTGTTGCCACAAGAAAAGGGCAACCAGTGAAGAACACACACCATTGTAAATACAACCCATATTTATGCTTATTTATTTTATCTTGTGTACTTTAACCATTTGTACATTGTTATAACACTGTATATATATATATAATATGACATTTGTAATGTCTTTATTGTTTTGAAACTTCTGTACGTGTAATGTTTACTGTTAATTTTTATTGTTTATTTCACTTTTGTATATTATCTACCTCACTTGCTTTGGCAATGTTAACACATGTTTCCCATGCCAGTAATGCCCCTTGAATTGAATTGAATAAGAGAGAGAGAGAGAGAGAGAGAGAGAGAGAGAGAGAGAGAGAGAGAGAGAGAGAGAGAGAGAGAGAGAGAGAGAGAGAGAGAGAGAGAGAGAGAGAGAGCTGAGCAGAGAGCAGAGCAGAGGTCAGGATCAGAGCTCCTGCATTTTTCAGCATTTTCTTTAAAAAAGATAGATTAGGAGTTAGATAAACTTGGATTTTTTGTCAGGAACACATACTGGATTTTACCCTCTTCAACATAACCCCTACTTCAAATCAAAACTTAAAACCTACAACCTGATTTTGGACGGAATTACGGAATCACCTGGAAGGCTCACAACTACCAAGGATTTATTACCCTATACAGCAAATTCTCTGGAAAACAACAGAAACCTGAAAACACCATCCAACCTGGAACTGAGTGAGTAATGTTTAGTCTGAAACTATATTTTATTTCCAAAAGCCAAGAAGAAAAATACACAACATTACTTTATAAGGACTGAATTCTAACATAATTCTGCCAAGCTTGATACAGCTTCAACTAGCACTGACGTGTCAAGTGAGAGGTGTCAAAGCCCATTAGCCCAACAATGGCAGGAGAGTCACACAGTCTACCCCAACCAAATGGAGAGGCCTTAGAAGCTCCCTCCCGCTGTTCAGAGGTAATTCAAATACAGTACCCTGTGCATGTAAAGAATGATAAGGCAAGAAAATATTACAAAATGAAGCTCCTTATGGAAAATCAAGAGACACTTTTTGCTGACTATTACAAAAATGGGAACATCAGCAACCTTATCTTCCACACAAACCATCCCCTGGCATGGCACAGTGCTATATTAGCACACTACCCCTTTGTTAAGAGAGGGGGGGTTAACGAGGGGTGGAAACTCAGAATACTTGATAACGAGGACTCTGAGTTAAGTAATATAAATATCTATACATCCGGAACAGTAATGGTACAGAGTAACCACAAACAGTTTCAGCTGGACTTTCACCTAATCAAAGAATTAGCCCAGCAGGAGAAGCTCTCCCTTGATAAAGATACCCCCACACCGAGCGGGTCAGACCAGACCTCTTCATTATGTAACCCCACAGATGAGCAACCCCCAGCGGAGAGTCAACCTCCCAGCACAGATTACCACTCCCTCATTGAAATGAAGGACAAATTCACCCAGCTGGAGGTAAGGCAGGTGGAGCTGGAACAGCAGGTTATTACACTTCAGTCAGCACAGACCCAGACAACAGTCCAGCACAACAACAGCCCCTTAACCAGACCCGGAGAGCTGGAGGTGGACAGAGACATGTCTGCACTTTGGACAGTGGTGAGACAAACACAACAGGAGAAAGAGGAGCAGAACACAGCACTAGAGGAGAGTATCAGACTGCTAGTGGAGGAGAGATTGAGGGGGATGGAGGAGAGGGTGAGGGGGATGGAGGAGAAGTTGAGGGGGACGGCGTGTGACAGAGAACAACCCACTAGAGAGGTGGCCACCCCCACAGAGAAGCCAGCAGAACAGCCCACCTCAGCACCCAACAAAAGTCTCGACACCACAGCAGAACAGTCCACACCAGACCCTGACCATAGAGTCGACACCACAGCAGAACAGTCCACACCAGACCCTGACCATAGAGTCGACATCACAGCAGAACAGACAAATGAAGAACCCCAAGCCCAGAGGCTCTCACCCCCTCTGAGCACCCCACCTGTCAGCCACCCTGATAGCCCTTTTGACAACCCCCCCACACCCACTGAGGACAAACACAAGACACAGATTGTACTACTTATGGACTCAAATGGGAAATATATAGAAGAAAAAAAACTTTTTCCCAAACACAGTGTGTCTAAACTCTGGTGTCCAAACACACAGCACGCCCTAGACCTTCTGTCTGAGGCCAAACTAGGCTCACCCAGCCACATAATAATACACACAGGCACAAACGACCTGAGAGCACAGCAGGAAAGAGTGGCCACAGCACTGAAGGGAGTGATTGAAAAGGCTTCTTCTACTTTCCCCAACGCACAAGTGGTTATCTCCACCCTGCTACCACGAAAAGACTTCCACCCTGCCACAATACAGCGGGTAAATGCAAGTATTTCCCGTGACTGTGCCTCAAAACCAAATGTTTTCCTGGCCCACCACTCCACCCTGGACTTGAACAGCCTCTATGACCAGGTCCACCTCTACAAGGCAGCAGTGCCCACCTTTGCCCGAACTCTAAAGGACATCGCTCTCAAACGTATCCCCAACACTTCACACAGGAGCAACAGATCAATAGACACCCCACCCAGAATAGCGAGACACCCTCCCAGATCTGCAGGACCCCCCCCCCCCTGGACCTACACATAGAGGACCCACGCCAAGAGGAATTACATCCAGACCACAGTACACCCAGACACATCCACCCCCCCACCCCAACCAATCAACATCCCCCCACGTCAACCATGCCCACACCCCATTTAGGCCCCCTCAGATCAGACCTATGCCACTCCTGCCCACCCCATGCACCCCACCCCCGCAAAGAGGGCCTCAACATGGAAGCCACACATACGCCCAGGTAGTGAGCGGGCAAACAGTCCCAACCCCCACTCTCACACTCGCCCAAGCCAATGGCATGTACCAGATGCTCAGCAGGCTCTGCTCACACTTACTGGCCTGAGGCCAAACCACGACCAACAACATTAGACACTCTATGGAACAAAAAGCCTTCACTATATTATCCTGGAATATCCAAGGCCTGAGGTCATCTGCCTTTGGCCTAAAGAGCAGAAACCCGGACTTCACCAAAGAAATCGGTAATACAGACATTGTCATCCTGCAAGAAACCTGGTATAGAGGAGACGGATTCACTGGTTGCCCTCTAGGTTACAGAGAGCTGGTAGTCCCATCCACAAAACTACCAGGTGTGAAACAGGGAAGGGACTCAGGGGGTATGCTAATTTGGTATAGAGCAGACCTAACTCACTCCATTAAATTAATCAAAACAGGAACATTCTACATTTGGCTAGAAATTCAAAAGGAAATTATCCTAACAGAGAAAAATGTCCTCATGTGTGCTACCTATATCCCCCCACTAGAATCCCCATATTTTAATGAAGACAGCTTCTCCATCCTGGAGGGGGAAATCAATAATTTCCAGGCCCAGGGACATGTACTAGTCTGTGGCGACCTAAATGCCAGAACCGGACAAGAACCTGACACCCTCAGCACACAGGGGGACAAACACCTGCCTTGAGTGACAGCATTCCCTCCCACATATGCCCCCCTAGGCACAACTATGACAACATAACCAACAAAAACGGGTCACAACTCCTGCAGCTCTGTCGCACGCTGGGTATGTACGTAGTCAACGGTAGGTTTCGAGGAGACTCCTATGGTAGGTACACCTATAGCTCATCTCTTGGCAGTAGTACTGTAGACTACTTTATCACTGACCTCAACCCAGAGTCTCTCAGAGCATTCACAGTCAGCCCACTGACACCCCTATCAGACCACAGCAAAATCACAGTCTACTTAAACAGAGCAATACTCAATCATGAGGCATCAAAGCCAAAGGAACTGAGTAACATTAAGAAATGCTATAGATGGAAGGAATGCAGTTTGGAAACCTACCAAAAAACAATTAGGCAACAACAAATTCAATCCCTTTTAGACAATTTCCTGGGTAAAACGTTCCACTGTAATAGTGAAGGTGTAAACTTGGCAGTAGAAAATCTTAACAGTATATTTGACCTCTCAGCTTCCCTATCAAATCTAAAAATCTCAAATAGAAAACCGAAGAAAATTAACAATAATGACAAATGGTTTGATGAAGAATGCAAAAATCTAAGAAAGAAATTGAGAAACCTGTCCAACCAAAAACATAGAGACCCGGAAAACCTGAGTCTACGCCTTCACTATGGTGAATCACTAAAACAATACAGAAATACACTACGGAAAAAGAAGGAACAGCACGTCAGAAATCAGCTCAATGCAATTGAAGAATCCATAGACTCTAACCACTTCTGGGAAAATTGGAAAACACTAAACAAACAACAACACGAAGAATTATCTATCCAAAATGGAGATGTATGGGTAAACCACTTCTCCAATCTTTTTGGCTCTATAACAAAGAATAAAGAGCAAAAACATATACATGATCAAATACAGATCTTAGAATCAACTATTAAAGACTACCAGAACCCACTGGATTCTCCAATTACATTGAATGAGTTACAGGACAAAATAAAAACCCTCCAACCCAAAAAGGCCTGTGGTGTTGATGGTATCCTCCTTGCCAGCAGCATACCACCCTGCATACCACTGCTGGCTTGCTTCTGAAGCTAAGCAGGGTTGGTCCTGGATGGGAGACCAGATGCTGCTGGAAGTGGTGTTGGAGGGCCAGTAGGAGGCACTCTTTCCTCTGGTCTAAAAAAAAAAATATCCCAATACCCCAGGACAGGGATTGGGGACACTGTCCTGTGTAGGGTGCCGTCTTTCGGATGGGACGTTAAACGGGTGTCCTGACTCTCTGAGGTCATTAAAGATCCCATGGCACTCAAACCATCACGGTCACCTAATAATCCCCAGTTTACAATTGGCTCATTCATCTCCCTCCTCTCCCCTGTAACTATTCCCCAGGTCATTGCTGCAAATGAGAACGTGTTCTCAGTCAACTTACCTGGTAAAATAACGGATAAATAAATAAATAAATAAAAATCCTCAATGAAATGATCAAATATACAGACAACAAATTCCAATTGGCTATACTAAAACTCTTTAACACCATACTTAGCTCTGGCATCTTCCCCAATATTTGGAACCAAGGACTGATCACCCCAATCCACAAAAGTGGAGACAAATTTGACCCCAATAACTACCGTGGAATATGTGTCAACAGTAACCTTGGGAAAATCCTCTGCATTATTATTAACAGCAGACTTGTACATTTCCTCAATGAAAACAATGTACTGAGCAAATGTCAAATTGGCTTTTTACCAAATTACCGTACAACAGACCATGTATTCACCCTGCACACCCTAATTGACAACCAAACAAACCAAAACAAAGGCAAAGTCTTCTCATGCTTTGTTGATTTCAAAAAAGCCTTCGACTCAATCTGGCATGAGGGTCTGCTATACAAACTGATGGAAAGTGGTGTTGGGGGTAAAACATACAACATTATAAAATCCATGTACACAAACAACAAGTGTGCGGTTAAAATTGGCAAAAAACACACACATTTCTTCACACAGGGTTGTGGGGTTAGACAGGGATGCAGCTTAAGCCCCACCCTCTTCAACATATATATCAACGAATTGGCGCGGGCACTAGAAAAGTCTGCAGCACCCGGCCTCCCCCTGCTAGAATCCGAAGTCAAATGTTTGCTGTTTGCCGATGATCTGGTGCTTCTGTCACCAACCAAGGAGGGCCTACAGCAGCACCTAGATCTTATGCACAGATTCTGTCAGACCTGGGCCCTGACAGTAAATCTCAGTAAGACCAAAATAATGGTGTTCCAAAAAAGGTCCAGTCACCAGGACCACAAATACAAATTCCATCTAGACACTGTTGCCCTAGAGCACACAAAAAACTATACATACCTTGGCCTAAACATCAGCGCCACAGGTAACTTCCACAAAGCTGTGAACGATCTGAGAGACAAGGGAAGAAGGGCATTCTATGCCATCAAAAGAAACATAAATTTCAACATACCAATTAGGATTTGGCTAAAAATACTTGAATCAGTCATAGAGCCCATTGCTCTTTATGGTTGTGAGGTCTGGGGTCCGCTCACCAACCAAGACTTCAGAAAATGGGACAAACACCAAATTGAGACTCTGCACGCAGAATTCTGCAAAAATATCCTCCGTGTACAACGTAGAACACCAAATAATGCATGCAGAGCAGAATTAGGCCGATACCCACTAATTATCATAATCCAGAAAAGAGCCGTTAAATTCTACAACCCCCTAAAAGGAAGCGATTCACCTTCCATAACAAAGCCATCACCTACAGAGAGATGAACCTGGAGAAGAGTCCCCTAAGCAAGCTGGTCCTAGGGCTCTGTTCACAAACACAAACACACCCTACAGAGCCATCACCTACAGAGAGATGAACCTGGAGAAGAGTCCCCTAAGCAAGCTGGTCCTGGGGCTCTGTTCACAAACACAAACACACCCTACAGAGCCATCACCTACAGAGAGATGAACCTGGAGAAGAGTCCCCTAAGCAAGCTGGTCCTGGGGCTCTGTTTACAAACACAAACACACCCCACAGAGCCCCAGGACAGCAGCACAATTAGACCCAACCAAATCATGAGAAAATAAAAAGATAATTACTTGACACATTGAAAAGAATTAACAAAAAAACAGAGTAAACTAGAATGCTATTTGGCCCTAAACAGAGAGTACACAGCGGCAGAATACCTGACCACTGTGACTGACCCAAAATTAAGGAAAGCTTTGACTATGTACAGACTCGGTGAGCATAGCCTTGCTATTGAGAAAGGCCGCCGTAGGCAGACATGGCTCCCAAGAGAAGACAGGCTATGTGCACACTGCCCACAAAATGAGGTGGAAACTGAGCTGCACTTCCTAACCTCCTGCCCAATGTATGACCATATTAGAGAGACATATTTCCCTCAGATTACACAGATCCACAAAGAATTCGAAAACAAAACCAATTTTGATAAACTCCCATATCTACTGGGTGAAATTCCACAGTGTGCCATCACAGCAGCAAGATTTGTGACCTGTTGCCACGAGAAAAGGGCAACCAGTGAAGAACACACACCATTGTAAATACAAACCATATTTATGCTTATTTATTTTATCTTGTGTCCTTTAACCATTTGTACATTGTTAAAACACTGTAACTGTAACACATTGTTTTGAAACTTCTGTATGTGTAATGTTTACTGTTAATTTTTATTGTTTATTTCACTTTTGTATGTTCACTTTATATATTATCTACCTCACTTGCTTTGGCAATGTTAACACAGGTTTCCCATGCCAATAAAGCCCTTGAATTGAATTGAATTGAGAGAGAGAGAGAGACAGAGAGAGAGAGAGAGAGAGAGAGAGAGAGAGAGAGAGAGAGAGAGAGATGATAGAGAGAGAGGATAGAGAGAGAGAGAGAGGATAGAGAGAGAGAGAGAGAGAGAGAGAGAGAGAGAGAGGAGAGAGAGAGAGAGATAGAGGGAGAGAGGAGAGAGAGAGAGAGAGGAGAGAGAGAGAGAGGGAGAGAGATAGAGAGAGAGAGAGAGAGAGAGAGGAGAGAGAGAGAGAGGGAGAGAGATAGAGAGAGAGACCTGGCGGGACCTTCAATTAGCACTGAAGTGTGGAGTCAGACGTGTGAAAACCCTTTGAGCCCATGTCTACTCCTACTCCTCCCCTCCGGTGTTCGACTCCAACACTTTACTGATTACCTCCCCTATATCTGTCACTTCCTTAGTGCAATTCCCCACGCAGTATTGACTATGTGTTTCATGTCTATACGCTACTCATGGTTCTTGTATTGTTCTGTGTTCCGTTTATAATTTAACTCACCACCTGCACTTGCTTTCTGACTCTCAGCATCTACTTTGCAGAATACTGCCTCACCAAATGGATGCAGCAGGAAATCAGGACATCCCCCAGACAGTCGACAAACCTACCTACTTCGTCACCACGACCGCAACTGGGGAAGGCTATGGAAGAGTTTTTTTGCAGTTTTCAACGTTTCGAGCATACCCGAGTGGCGTTGTCTTCAACTAGCGGAGGATACTCTGACCACCAGTCGACCCAGTGAGCCAGCACACCAGTCCATTCAGCAGTCCACCCAGGTCAGCGATGCCTGTCTGTCCCTCCCAGATAATTATGATCGAACCCCATCTAAATGGTGTGGTTTCCTACTTCCTACTTCCAGTGCTCTATTTTGCGCACCAGATGGGAGCTCCCACCACTGAGAGGTCCAAGGTTTCCACAGTTACTTCTCTGCTTACTGGGCGGGCGTTGGAATGGGCTACGGCCATCTGAGGAGCTGGATTCGTATGAGGGGTTCATGGCTCTGTATCCTTGATCATCCACCAGAGGGCAGAAAGGGGAGTGAGCGCTTATTCCAACTACAGCAGGATGACCAGACAGCTGCCGAGTACTCGCAGAGAGAGCAGAGAGGGGGGTGAGCGCCTACTCCAACTACAGCAGAATGACCAGACAGCTGCCGAGTACGCGCTCACCTTCCAGACTGTAGCAGCATCCAGCGGATGGAATGAGCCGGTGCTCCATACGCTAGTCAGAAGAGGACTGAGCGAGGAGGTCCAGACGGAACCGGTCTGTCCCGATGACAACATCTCCTTGGACACACTCATCGCGATGGCCATCCATTTGGATAACCTACTCCGGGAGCGTCAATACCCTCATCGCTTCTCTCCCTCCCTCAGTGACGACTCTGTATCTGAGCCTGAGCTGCGGGGAACTTTATTGACCAGAACCATGCCTCCATTACACACATCACCACGCCACTCACCCTCACCGTGGAGTCCATTCATCGGGAGAATATTCCCTTCCTCATCACTAGTACACCAACTCACAAGATCCGCCTCGGGTTCCCACGGCTCCAACGCCTTAACCCCACCATCTCATGATCGAGGATGAAAATCACGGACTAGTCACCCGAATGCCAGTTTATCCCTCTCTCTGGTCTCCCCACATCTCTCCAGTTCACTGAGGCACTGTTCCAGCAGGTCTTCTGGCACTATGGCCTTCCGGAGGACATCGTCTCCGACTGTGTCAGCCTCACTTCATGGTACCGGCCTCAGTCAGATGGGCAGGTGGAGAGGATGAACCAGGAGCTGGGGAGGTTCCTGGGGAGTCACTGCCAGTACGGGAAGGGGGAGTGGGCTCGATTCCTTTCCTGAGCAGAATAATCCCTGAATTCTTTACGTCACCACTCCATCGGGCTTACTCTCTTCCAGTGTGTCCTGGGTTATCAGCCGGGCCTGGGTTATCAGCCGGGCCTGGGTTATCAGCCGGACCTGGGTTATCAGCCGGGCCTGGGTTATCAGCCGGACCTGGGTTATCAGCCGGGCCTGGGTTATCGGCCGGACCTGGGTTATCGGCCGGGCTTGGGTTATCGGCCGGGCCTGGGTTATCGGCCGGACCTGGGTTATCGGCCGGGCCTGGGTTATTGGCCGGACCTGGGTTATCGGCCTGACCTGGGTTATCAGCCGGGCCTGGGTTATCAGCCGGACCTGGGTTATCAGCCGGGCTTGGGTTATAAGCCGGGCCTGGGTTATCGGCAGGACCTGGGTTATCGGCAGGGCCTGGGTTATCAGCCGGGCCTAGGTTATCAGCCGGGCCTGGGTTATCAGCCGGACCTGGGTTATCAGCCGGGCCTGGCTCCACGGGCTCAGAGCCAGACCGAAGCCCCTGTGAATCATAATAACCAGTGTGACAGACAGAACAGTGAATCATAATAACAAGTGTGACAGACAGAACAGTGGGACAGACAGAACAGTGAATCATAATAACCAGTGTGACAGACAGAACAGTGTGACAGACAGAACAGTGAATAATAATAACCAGTGTGACAGACAGAACAGTGGATCATAATAACCAGTGTGACAGACAGAACAGTGAATCATAATAACCAGTGTGATAGACAGAACAGTGTGACAGACAGAACAGTGAATCATAATAACCAGTGTGACAGACAGACAGAACAGTGAATCATAATAACCAGTGTGACAGACAGACAGAACAGTGAATCATAATAACCAGTGTGATAGACAGAACAGTGTGACAGACAGAACAGTGAATCATAATAACCAGTGTGACAGACAGAACAGTGTGACAGACAGAACAGTGAATAATAATAACCAGTGTGACAGACAGAACAGTGGATCATAATAACCAGTGTGACAGACAGAACAGTGAATCATAATAACCAGTGTGATAGACAGAACAGTGTGACAGACAGAACAGTGAATCATAATAACCAGTGTGACAGACAGAACAGTGTGACAGACAGAACAGTGAATCATAATAACCAGTGTGACAGACAGAACAGTGTGACAGACAGAACAGTGGATCATAATAACCAGTGTGACAGACAGAACAGTGTGACAGACAGACAGAACAGTGAATCATAATAACCAGTGTGACAGACAGAACAGTGTGACAGACAGAACAGTGAATCATAATAACCAGTGTGACAGACAGAACAGTGTGACAGACAGAACAGTGAATAATAATAACCAGTGTGACAGACAGAACAGTGGATCATAATAACCAGTGTGACAGACAGAACAGTGAATCATAATAACCAGTGTGATAGACAGAACAGTGTGACAGACAGAACAGTGAATCAAAATAACCAGTGTGACAGACAGAACAGTGGATCATAATAACCAGTGTGACAGACAGAACAGTGAATCATAATAACCAGTGTGATAGACAGAACAGTGTGACAGACAGAACAGTGAATAATAATAACCAGTGTGACAGACAGAACAGTGGATCATAATAACCAGTGTGACAGACAGAACAGTGAATCATAATAACCAGTGTGACAGACAGAACAGTGTGACAGACAGAACAGTGAATCATAATAACCAGTGTGACAGACAGAACAGTGTGACAGACAGAACAGTGAATCATAATAACCAGTGTGACAGACAGAACAGTGTGACAGACAGAACAGTGGATCATAATAACCAGTGTGACAGACAGAACAGTGTGACAGACAGACAGAACAGTGAATCATAATAACCAGTGTGACAGACAGAACAGTGTGACAGACAGAACAGTGAATAATAATAACCAGTGTGACAGACAGAACAGTGGATCATAATAACCAGTGTGACAGACAGAACAGTGAATCATAATAACCAGTGTGATTGACAGAACAGTGTGACAGACAGAACAGTGAATCAAAATAGCCAGTGTGACAGACAGAACAGTGTGACAGACAGAACAGTGAATCATAATAACCAGTGTGACAGACAGAACAGTGAATCATAATAACCAGTGTGACAGACAGAACAGTGTGACAGAGAGAACAGTGGATCATAATAACCAGTGTGACAGACAGAACAGTAGATCATAATAACCAGTGTGACAGACTTAACAGTGAATCATAATAACGAGTGTGACAGACAGAACAGTGAATCATAATAACCAGTGTGACAGACAGAACAATGAATTATAATAACCAGTGTGACAGACAGAACAGTGAATCATAATAACCAGTGTGACAGACAGAACAGTGTGACAGACAGAACAGTGGATCATAATAACCAGTGTGACAGACAGACAGAACAGTGAATCATAATAACCAGTGTGACAGACAGAACAGTGTGACAGACAGACAGAACAGTGAATCATAATAACCAGTGTGACAGACAGAACAGTGTGACAGACAGAACAGTGAATCATAATAACCAGTGTGACAGACAGAAAAGTGTGACAGACAGAACAGTGAATAATAATAACCAGTGTGACAGACAGAACAGTGGATCATAATAACCAGTGTGACAGACAGAACAGTGAATCATAATAACCAGTGCGATAGACAGAACAGTGTGACAGACAGAACAGTGAATCATAATAACCAGTGTGACAGACAGAACAGTGAATCATAATAACCAGTGTGACAGACAGAACAGTGAATCATAATAACCAGTGTGACAGACAGAACAGTGGATCATAAAAACCAGTGTGACAGACAGAACAGTGGATCATAATAACCAGTGTGACAGACAGAACAGTGAATCATAATAACCAGTGTGACAGACAGAACAATGAATTATAATAACCAGTGTGACAGACAGAACAGTGAATCATAATAACCAGTGTGACAGACAGAACAGTGAATCATAATAACAAGTGTGACAGACAGAACAGTGAATCATAATAACCAGTGTGACAGACAGAACAGTGAATCATAATAACCAGTGTGATAGACAGAACAGTGTGACAGACAGAACAGTGAATCATAATAACCAGTGTGACAGACAGAACAGTGAATCATAATAACCAGTGTGACAGACAGAACAGTGAATCATAATAACCAGTGTGACAGACAGAACAGTGAATCATAATAACCAGTGTGACAGACAGAACAGTGGATAATAAAAACCAGTGTGACAGACAGAACAGTGGATCATAATAACCAGTGTGACAGACAGAACAGTGAATCATAATAACCAGTGTGACAGACAGAACAATGAATTATAATAACCAGTGTGACAGACAGAACAGTGAATCATAATAACCAGTGTGACAGACAGAACAGTGAATCATAATAACCAGTGTGACAGACAGAACAATGAATCATAATAACCAGTGTGACAGACAGAACAGTGAATCATAATAACCAGTGTGACAGACAGAACAGTGAATCATAA